>NW_026975496.1:0-48680 GCF_030014295.1 Loxodonta africana
GGCGAGATAGTGTTGCTACAGCGAGGCCCAGGGAAAACAGACTGCCTAGAGAAATCCTAGCAAAGCCCTGTGTTTCCCCACAGGAATGTATGTCAGTTTCAGTTCTTTGCCAGCAACGGAGCTCACAGGCAACATCAGATTGTGTGTATCTCAGTGAGAGAAAGAACACTGTGACTTCTCCCGTTCCTCTGACGAAAGCGGTTAGAGGGAGAAAAGCGTCCTTTGCTTTCGCTTTCCCGCAGTGAGCTCGGCAGATCTGCCCTTCGCGAAGGGCCGTTTTCCCCCGGAGAACTGCCTCGCGGTAGCCCTGTTCTGGAAGTGGAACGAGTATGCAGTGTTAGCGTTCAGCTATTGTGAAGGCTCGCTTTGGCCCAGGGCAAACGAAGCGCCGGGGGAAATCTTAGCAGAGCCCGGCGCCTTTCCACGGTTCAAAGCGTGGAACAGCAGACTCTTTTGCAAAGAAGAGAGCGCACAGGCAACAGCAGCCCGCACGTTTCTCAGTGAAAGGGAGAACTCCCTGACTTCATCCAGTTCTCTGAGCAAGGCAGGCAGAGGGAGAGAAACTTTCTTTCCTTCCTCTTTCCTGCAACGAATTCCTCCTTTGCTCTTGCAAACGCAAGGCTTCTTCTGAAAAACTACGTCGCGGTGCAGGGATCCTTCCAGAGGAGCAACGGCATAGTTTTAGCTGGAAGGGCTTGGCAGAGCAGCCGGGGAGAAAAGACCTCTTGCGATTCTCTTTTCTTTCTGCCTGAATGCGGTCAATTGGCACTTGCCAAAGCAAGGTTTCCCAGCACAAACTACAAAGCAGCAGCTCTCTCCTGGCAGAGGAAATCCCATGCAGTGTTGCCCTGGCGAGATAGTGTTGCTACAGCGAGGCCCAGGGAAAACAGACTGCCTAGAGAAATCCTAGCAAAGCCCTGTGTTTCCCCACAGGAATGTATGTCAGTTTCAGTTCTTTGCCAGCAACGGAGCTCAGAGGCAACATCAGATTGTGTGTATCTCAGTGAGAGAAAGAACACTGTCAGTTCCCCCGTTCCTCTGACGAAAGCGGTTAGAGGGAGAAAAGCGTCCTTTGCTTTCGCTTTCCCGCAGTGAGCTCGGCAGATCTGCCCTTCGCGAACGGCCGTTTTCTCCCGGAGAACTGCCTCGCGGTAGCCCTGTTCTGGAAGTGGAACGAGTATGCAGTGTTAGCGTTCAGCTATTGTGAAGGCTCGCTTTGGCCCAGGGCAAACGAAGCGCCGGGGGAATCTTAGCAGAGCCCGGCGCCTTTCCACGGTTCAAAGCGTGGAACAGCAGACTCTTTTGCAAAGAAGAGAGCGCACAGGCAACAGCAGCCCGCACGTTTCTCAGTGAAAGGGAGAACTCCCTGACTTCATCCAGTCCTCTGAGCAAAGCAGGCAGAGGGAGAGAAACTTTCTTTCCTTCCTCTTTCCTGCAACGAATTCCTCCTTTGCTCTTGCAAACGCAAGGCTTCTTCTGAAAAACTACGTCGCGGTGCAGGGATCCTTCCAGAGGAGCAACGGCATAGTTTTAGCTGGAAGGGCTTGGCAGAGCAGCCGGGGAGAAAAGACCTCTTGCGATTCTCTTTTCTTTCTGCCTGAATGCGGTCAATTGGCACTTGCCAAAGCAAGGTTTCCCAGCACAAACTACAAAGCAGCAGCTCTCTCCTGGCAGAGGAAATCCCATGCAGTGTTGCCCTGGCGAGATAGTGTTGCTACAGCGAGGCCCAGGGAAAACAGACTGCCTAGAGAAATCCTAGCAAAGCCCTGTGTTTCCCCACAGGAATGTATGTCAGTTTCAGTTCTTTGCCAGCAACGGAGCTCACAGGCAACATCAGATTGTGTGTATCTCAGTGAGAGAAAGAACACTGTGACTTCCCCCGTTCCTCTGACGAAAGCGGTTAGAGGGAGAAAAGCGTCCTTTGCTTTCGCTTTCCCGCAGTGAGCTCGGCAGATCTGCCCTTCGCGAAGGGCCGTTTTCTCCCGGAGAACTGCCTCGCGGTAGCCCTGTTCTGGAAGTGGAACGAGTATGCAGTGTTAGCGTTCAGCTATTGTGAAGGCTCGCTTTGGCCCAGGGCAAACGAAGCGCCGGGGGAAATCTTAGCAGAGCCCGGCGCCTTTCCACGGTTCAAAGCGTGGAACAGCAGACTCTTTTGCAAAGAAGAGAGCGCACAGGCAACAGCAGCCCGCACGTTTCTCAGTGAAAGGGAGAACTCCCTGACTTCATCCAGTTCTCTGAGCAAGGCAGGCAGAGGGAGAGAAACTTTCTTTCCTTCCTCTTTCCTGCAACGAATTCCTCCTTTGCTCTTGCAAACGCAAGGCTTCTTCTGAAAAACTACGTCGCGGTGCAGGGATCCTTCCAGAGGAGCAACGGCATAGTTTTAGCTGGAAGGGCTTGGCAGAGCAGCCGGGGAGAAAAGGCCTCTTGCGATTCTCTTTTCTTTCTGCCTGAATGCGGTCAATTGGCACTTGCCAAAGCAAGGTTTCCCAGCACAAACTACAAAGCAGCAGCTCTCTCCTGGCAGAGGAAATCCCATGCAGTGTTGCCCTGGCGAGATAGTGTTGCTACAGCGAGGCTCAGGGAAAACAGACTGCCTAGAGAAATCCTAGCAAAGCCCTGTGTTTCCCCACAGGAATGTATGTCAGTTTCAGTTCTTTGCCAGCAACGGAGCTCACAGGCAACGTCAGATTGTGTGTATCTCAGTGAGAGAAAGAACACTGTCAGTTCCCCCGTTCCTCTGACGAAAGCGGTTAGAGGGAGAAAAGCGTCCTTTGCTTTCGCTTTCCCGCAGTGAGCTCGGCAGATCTGCCCTTCGCGAAGGGCCGTTTTCCCCCGGAGAACTGCCTCGCGGTAGCCCTGTTCTGGAAGTGGAACGAGTATGCAGCGTTAGCGTTCAGCTATTGTGAAGGCTCGCTTTGGCCCAGGGCAAACGAAGCGCCGGGGAAATCTTAGCAGAGCCCGGCGCCTTTCCACGGTTCAAAGCGTGGAACAGCAGACTCTTTTGCAAAGAAGAGAGCGCACAGGCAACAGCAGCCTGCACGTTTCTCAGTGAAAGGGAGAACTCCCTGACTTCATCCAGTCCTCTGAGCAAAGCAGGCAGAGGGAGAGAAACTTTCTTTCCTTCCTCTTTCCTGCAACGAATTCCTCCTTTGCTCTTGCAAACGCAAGGCTTCTTCTGAAAAACTACGTCGCGGTGCAGGGATCCTTCCAGAGGAGCAACGGCATAGTTTTAGCTGGAAGGGCTTGGCAGAGCAGCCGGGGAGAAAAGGCCTCCTGAGATTCTCTTTTCTTTCTGCCTGAATGCGGTCAATTGGCACTTGCCAAAGCAAGGTTTCCCAGCACAAACTACAAAGCAGCTGCTCTCTCCTGGCAGAGGAAATCCCATGCAGTGTTGCCCTGGCGAGATAGTGTTGCTACAGCGAGGCCCAGGGAAAACAGACTGCCTAGAGAAATCCTAGCAAAGCCCTGTGTTTCCCCACAGGAATGTATGTCAGTTTCAGTTCTTTGCCAGCAACGGAGCTCACAGGCAACATCAGATTGTGTGTATCTCAGTGAGAGAAAGAACACTGTGACTTCCCCCGTTCCTCTGACGAAAGCGGTTAGAGGGAGAAAAGCGTCCTTTGCTTTCGCTTTCCCGCAGTGAGCTCGGCAGATCTGCCCTTCGCGAAGGGCCGTTTTCCCCCGGAGAACTGCCTCGCGGTAGCCCTGTTCTGGAAGTGGAACGAGTATGCAGTGTTAGCGTTCAGCTATTGTGAAGGCTCGCTTTGGCCCAGGGCAAACGAAGCGCCGGGGGAAATCTTAGCAGAGCCCGGCGCCTTTCCACGGTTCAAAGCGTGGAACAGCAGACTCTTTTGCAAAGAAGAGAGCGCACAGGCAACAGCAGCCCGCACGTTTCTCAGTGAAAGGGAGAACTCCCTGACTTCATCCAGTTCTCTGAGCAAGGCAGGCAGAGGGAGAGAAACTTTCTTTCCTTCCTCTTTCCTGCAACGAATTCCTCCTTTGCTCTTGCAAACGCAAGGCTTCTTCTGAAAAACTACGTCGCGGTGCAGGGATCCTTCCAGAGGAGCAACGGCATAGTTTTAGCTGGAAGGGCTTGGCAGAGCAGCCGGGGAGAAAAGACCTCTTGCGATTCTCTTTTCTTTCTGCCTGAATGCGGTCAATTGGCACTTGCCAAAGCAAGGTTTCCCAGCACAAACTACAAAGCAGCAGCTCTCTCCTGGCAGAGGAAATCCCATGCAGTGTTGCCCTGGCGAGATAGTGTTGCTACAGCGAGGCCCAGGGAAAACAGACTGCCTAGAGAAATCCTAGCAAAGCCCTGTGTTTCCCCACAGGAATGTATGTCAGTTTCAGTTCTTTGCCAGCAACGGAGCTCACAGGCAACATCAGATTGTGTGTATCTCAGTGAGAGAAAGAACACTGTGACTTCCCCCGTTCCTCTGACGAAAGCGGTTAGAGGGAGAAAAGCGTCCTTTGCTTTCGCTTTCCCGCAGTGAGCTCGGCAGATCTGCCCTTCGCGAAGGGCCGTTTTCTCCCGGAGAACTGCCTCGCGGTAGCCCTGTTCTGGAAGTGGAACGAGTATGCAGTGTTAGCGTTCAGCTATTGTGAAGGCTCGCTTTGGCCCAGGGCAAACGAAGCGCCGGGGGAAATCTTAGCAGAGCCCGGCGCCTTTCCACGGTTCAAAGCGTGGAACAGCAGACTCTTTTGCAAAGAAGAGAGCGCACAGGCAACAGCAGCCCGCACGTTTCTCAGTGAAAGGGAGAACTCCCTGACTTCATCCAGTCCTCCGAGCAAAGCAGGCAGAGGGAGAGAAACTTTCTTTCCTTCCTCTTTCCTGCAACGAATTCCTCCTTTGCTCTTGCAAACGCAAGGCTTCTTCTGAAAAACTACGTCGCGGTGCAGGGATCCTTCCAGAGGAGCAACGGCACAGTTTTAGCTGGAAGGGCTTGGCAGAGCAGCTGGCGAGAAAAGGCCTCTTGCGATTCTCTTTTCTTTCTGCCTGAATGCGGTCAATTGGCACTTGCCAAAGCAAGGTTTCCCAGCACAAACTACAAAGCAGCAGCTCTCTCCTGGCAGAGGAAATCCCATGCAGTGTTGCCCTGGCGAGATAGTGTTGCTACAGCGAGGCCCAGGGAAAACAGACTGCCTAGAGAAATCCTAGCAAAGCCCTGTGTTTCCCCACAGGAATGTATGTCAGTTTCAGTTCTTTGCCAGCAACGGAGCTCACAGGCAACATCAGATTGTGTGTATCTCAGTGAGAGAAAGAACACTGTGACTTTCCCCGTTCCTCTGACGAAAGCGGTTAGAGGGAGAAAAGCGTCCTTTGCTTTCGCTTTCCCGCAGGGAGCTCGGCAGATCTGCCCTTCGCGAAGGGCCGTTTTCCCCCGGAGAACTGCCTCGCGGTAGCCCTGTTCTGGAAGTGGAACGAGTATGCAGTGTTAGCGTTCAGCTATTGTGAAGGCTCGCTTTGGCCCAGGGCAAACGAAGCGCCGGGGGAAATCTTAGCAGAGCCCGGCGCCTTTCCACGGTTCAAAGCGTGGAACAGCAGACTCTTTTGCAAAGAAGAGAGCGCACAGGCAACAGCAGCCCGCACGTTTCTCAGTGAAAGGGAGAACTCCCTGACTTCATCCAGTTCTCTGAGCAAGGCAGGCAGAGGGAGAGAAACTTTCTTTCCTTCCTCTTTTCTGCAACGAATTCCTCCTTTGCTCTTGCAAACGCAAGGCTTCTTCTGAAAAACTACGTCGCGGTGCAGGGATCCTTCCAGAGGAGCAACGGCATAGTTTTAGCTGGAAGGGCTTGGCAGAGCAGCCGGGGAGAAAAGGCCTCTTGCGATTCTCTTTTCTTTCTGCCTGAATGCGGTCAATTGGCACTTGCCAAAGCAAGGTTTCCCAGCACAAACTACAAAGCAGCAGCTCTCTCCTGGCAGAGGAAATCCCATGCAGTGTTGCCCTGGCGAGATAGTGTTGCTACAGCGAGGCTCAGGGAAAACAGACTGCCTAGAGAAATCCTAGCAAAGCCCTGTGTTTCCCCACAGGAATGTATGTCAGTTTCAGTTCTTTGCCAGCAACGGAGCTCACAGGCAACGTCAGATTGTGTGTATCTCAGTGAGAGAAAGAACACTGTCAGTTCCCCCGTTCCTCTGACGAAAGCGGTTAGAGGGAGAAAAGCGTCCTTTGCTTTCGCTTTCCCGCAGTGAGCTCGGCAGATCTGCCCTTCGCGAACGGCCGTTTTCTCCCGGAGAACTGCCTCGCGGTAGCCCTGTTCTGGAAGTGGAACGAGTATGCAGTGTTAGCGTTCAGCTATTGTGAAGGCTCGCTTTGGCCCAGGGCAAACGAAGCGCCGGGGGAATCTTAGCAGAGCCCGGCGCCTTTCCACGGTTCAAAGCGTGGAACAGCAGACTCTTTTGCAAAGAAGAGAGCGCACAGGCAACAGCAGCCCGCACGTTTCTCAGTGAAAGGGAGAACTCCCTGACTTCATCCAGTCCTCTGAGCAAAGCAGGCAGAGGGAGAGAAACTTTCTTTCCTTCCTCTTTCCTGCAACGAATTCCTCCTTTGCTCTTGCAAACGCAAGGCTTCTTCTGAAAAACTACGTCGCGGTGCAGGGATCCTTCCAGAGGAGCAACGGCATAGTTTTAGCTGGAAGGGCTTGGCAGAGCAGCCGGGGAGAAAAGACCTCTTGCGATTCTCTTTTCTTTCTGCCTGAATGCGGTCAATTGGCACTTGCCAAAGCAAGGTTTCCCAGCACAAACTACAAAGCAGCAGCTCTCTCCTGGCAGAGGAAATCCCATGCAGTGTTGCCCTGGCGAGATAGTGTTGCTACAGCGAGGCCCAGGGAAAACAGACTGCCTAGAGAAATCCTAGCAAAGCCCTGTGTTTCCCCACAGGAATGTATGTCAGTTTCAGTTCTTTGCCAGCAACGGAGCTCAGACGCAACATCAGATTGTGTGCATCTCAGTGAGAGAAAGAACACTGTGACTTCCCCCGTTCCTCTGACGAAAGCGGTTAGAGGGAGAAAAGCGTCCTTTGCTTTCGCTTTCCCGCAGTGAGCTCGGCAGATCTGCCCTTCGCGAAGGGCCGTTTTCCCCCGGAGAACTGCCTCGCGGTAGCCCTGTTCTGGAAGTGGAACGAGTATGCAGTGTTAGCGTTCAGCTATTGTGAAGGCTCGCTTTGGCCCAGGGCAAACGAAGCGCCGGGGGAAATCTTAGCAGAGCCCGGCGCCTTTCCACGGTTCAAAGCGTGGAACAGCAGACTCTTTTGCAAAGAAGAGAGCGCACAGGCAACAGCAGCCCGCACGTTTCTCAGTGAAAGGGAGAACTCCCTGACTTCATCCAGTCCTCTGAGCAAAGCAGGCAGAGGGAGAGAAACTTTCTTTCCTTCCTCTTTCCTGCAACGAATTCCTCCTTTGCTCTTGCAAACGCAAGGCTTCTTCTGAAAAACTACGTCGCGGTGCAGGGATCCTTCCAGAGGAGCAACGGCACAGTTTTAGCTGGAAGGGCTTGGCAGAGCAGCTGGCGAGAAAAGGCCTCTTGCGATTCTCTTTTCTTTCTGCCTGAATGCGGTCAATTGGCACTTGCCAAAGCAAGGTTTCCCAGCACAAACTACAAAGCAGCAGCTCTCTCCTGGCAGAGGAAATCCCATGCAGTGTTGCCCTGGCGAGATAGTGTTGCTACAGCGAGGCCCAGGAAAAACAGACTGCCTAGAGAAATCCTAGCAAAGCCCTGTGTTTCCCCACAGGAATGTATGTCAGTTTCAGTTCTTTGCCAGCAACGGAGCTCACAGGCAACATCAGATTGTGTGTATCTCAGTGAGAGAAAGAACACTGTGACTTCCCCCGTTCCTCTGACGAAAGCGGTTAGAGGGAGAAAAGCGTCCTTTGCTTTCGCTTTCCCGCAGTGAGCTCGGCAGATCTGCCCTTCGCGAAGGGCCGTTTTCCCCCGGAGAACTGCCTCGCGGTAGCCCTGTTCTGGAAGTGGAACGAGTATGCAGTGTTAGCGTTCAGCTATTGTGAAGGCTCGCTTTGGCCCAGGGCAAACGAAGCGCCGGGGGAAATCTTAGCAGAGCCCGGCGCCTTTCCACGGTTCAAAGCGTGGAACAGCAGACTCTTTTGCAAAGAAGAGAGCGCACAGGCAACAGCAGCCCGCACGTTTCTCAGTGAAAGGGAGAACTCCCTGACTTCATCCAGTTCTCTGAGCAAGGCAGGCAGAGGGAGAGAAACTTTCTTTCCTTCCTCTTTCCTGCAACGAATTCCTCCTTTGCTCTTGCAAACGCAAGGCTTCTTCTGAAAAACTACGTCGCGGTGCAGGGATCCTTCCAGAGGAGCAACGGCATAGTTTTAGCTGGAAGGGCTTGGCAGAGCAGCCGGGGAGAAAAGGCCTCTTGCGATTCTCTTTTCTTTCTGCCTGAATGCGGTCAATTGGCACTTGCCAAAGCAAGGTTTCCCAGCACAAACTACAAAGCAGCAGCTCTCTCCTGGCAGAGGAAATCCCATGCAGTGTTGCCCTGGCGAGATAGTGTTGCTACAGCGAGGCTCAGGGAAAACAGACTGCCTAGAGAAATCCTAGCAAAGCCCTGTGTTTCCCCACAGGAATGTATGTCAGTTTCAGTTCTTTGCCAGCAACGGAGCTCACAGGCAACGTCAGATTGTGTGTATCTCAGTGAGAGAAAGAACACTGTGACTTCCCCCGTTCCTCTGACGAAAGCGGTTAGAGGGAGAAAAGCGTCCTTTGCTTTTGCTTTCCCGCAGTGAGCTCGGCAGATCTGCCCTTCGCGAAGGGCCGTTTTCCCCCGGAGAACTGCCTCGCGGTAGCCCTGTTCTGGAAGTGGAACGAGTATGCAGTGTTAGCGTTCAGCTATTGTGAAGGCTCGCTTTGGCCCAGGGCAAACGAAGCGCCGGGGGAAATCTTAGCAGAGCCCGGCGCCTTTCCACGGTTCAAAGCGTGGAACAGCAGACTCTTTTGCAAAGAAGAGAGCGCACAGGCAACAGCAGCCCGCACGTTTCTCAGTGAAAGGGAGAACTCCCTGACTTCATCCAGTTCTCTGAGCAAGGCAGGCAGAGGGAGAGAAACTTTCTTTCCTTCCTCTTTCCTGCAACGAATTCCTCCTTTGCTCTTGCAAACGCAAGGCTTCTTCTGAAAAACTACGTCGCGGTGCAGGGATCCTTCCAGAGGAGCAACGGCATAGTTTTAGCTGGAAGGGCTTGGCAGAGCAGCCGGGGAGAAAAGGCCTCTTGCGATTCTCTTTTCTTTCTGCCTGAATGCGGTCAATTGGCACTTGCCAAAGCAAGGTTTCCCAGCACAAACTACAAAGCAGCAGCTCTCTCCTGGCAGAGGAAATCCCATGCAGTGTTGCCCTGGCGAGATAGTGTTGCTACAGCGAGGCCCAGGGAAAACAGACTGCCTAGAGAAATCCTAGCAAAGCCCTGTGTTTCCCCACAGGAATGTATGTCAGTTTCAGTTCTTTGCCAGCAACGGAGCTCAGAGGCAACATCAGATTGTGTGTATCTCAGTGAGAGAAAGAACACTGTGACTTCCCCCGTTCCTCTGACGAAAGCGGTTAGAGGGAGAAAAGCGTCCTTTGCTTTCGCTTTCCCGCAGTGAGCTCGGCAGATCTGCCCTTCGCGAAGGGCCGTTTTCTCCCGGAGAACTGCCTCGCGGTAGCCCTGTTCTGGAAGTGGAACGAGTATGCAGTGTTAGCGTTCAGCTATTGTGAAGGCTCGCTTTGGCCCAGGGCAAACGAAGCGCCGGGGGAAATCTTAGCAGAGCCCGGCGCCTTTCCACGGTTCAAAGCGTGGAACAGCAGACTCTTTTGCAAAGAAGAGAGCGCACAGGCAACAGCAGCCCGCACGTTTCTCAGTGAAAGGGAGAACTCCCTGACTTCATCCAGTTCTCTGAGCAAGGCAGGCAGAGGGAGAGAAACTTTCTTTCCTTCCTCTTTCCTGCAACGAATTCCTCCTTTGCTCTTGCAAACGCAAGGCTTCTTCTGAAAAACTACGTCGCGGTGCAGGGATCCTTCCAGAGGAGCAACGGCATAGTTTTAGCTGGAAGGGCTTGGCAGAGCAGCCGGGGAGAAAAGGCCTCCTGAGATTCTCTTTTCTTTCTGCCTGAATGCGGTCAATTGGCACTTGCCAAAGCAAGGTTTCCCAGCACAAACTACAAAGCAGCAGCTCTCTCCTGGCAGAGGAAATCCCATGCAGTGTTGCCCTGGCGAGATAGTGTTGCTACAGCGAGGCCCAGGGAAAACAGACTGCCTGGAGAAATCCTAGCAAAGCCCTGTGTTTCCCCACAGGAATGTATGTCAGTTTCAGTTCTTTGCCAGCAACGGAGCTCAGACGCAACATCAGATTGTGTGCATCTCAGTGAGAGAAAGAACACTGTGACTTCCCCCGTTCCTCTGACGAAAGCGGTTAGAGGGAGAAAAGCGTCCTTTGCTTTCGCTTTCCCGCAGTGAGCTCGGCAGATCTGCCCTTCGCGAAGGGCCGTTTTCCCCCGGAGAACTGCCTCGCGGTAGCCCTGTTCTGGAAGTGGAACGAGTATGCAGTGTTAGCGTTCAGCTATTGTGAAGGCTCGCTTTGGCCCAGGGCAAACGAAGCGCCGGGGGAAATCTTAGCAGAGCCCGGCGCCTTTCCACGGTTCAAAGCGTGGAACAGCAGACTCTTTTGCAAAGAAGAGAGCGCACAGGCAACAGCAGCCCGCACGTTTCTCAGTGAAAGGGAGAACTCCCTGACTTCATCCAGTCCTCTGAGCAAAGCAGGCAGAGGGAGAGAAACTTTCTTTCCTTCCTCTTTCCTGCAACGAATTCCTCCTTTGCTCTTGCAAACGCAAGGCTTCTTCTGAAAAACTACATCGCGGTGCAGGGATCCTTCCAGAGGAGCAACGGCATAGTTTTAGCTGGAAGCTCTTGGCAGAGCAGCCGGGGAGAAAAGACCTCTTGCGATTCTCTTTTCTTTCTGCCTGAATGCGGTCAATTGGCACTTGCCAAAGCAAGGTTTCCCAGCACAAACTACAAAGCAGCTGCTCTCTCCTGGCAGAGGAAATCCCATGCAGTGTTGCCCTGGCGAGATAGTGTTGCTACAGCGAGGCCCAGGGAAAACAGACTGCCTAGAGAAATCCTAGCAAAGCCCTGTGTTTCCCCACAGGAATGTATGTCAGTTTCAGTTCTTTGCCAGCAACGGAGCTCACAGGCAACATCAGATTGTGTGTATCTCAGTGAGAGAAAGAACACTGTGACTTCCCCCGTTCCTCTGACGAAAGCGGTTAGAGGGAGAAAAGCGTCCTTTGCTTTCGCTTTCCCGCAGTGAGCTCGGCAGATCTGCCCTTCGCGAAGGGCCGTTTTCCCCCGGAGAACTGCCTCGCGGTAGCCCTGTTCTGGAAGTGGAACGAGTATGCAGTGTTAGCGTTCAGCTATTGTGAAGGCTCGCTTTGGCCCAGGGCAAACGAAGCGCCGGGGGAATCTTAGCAGAGCCCGGCGCCTTTCCACGGTTCAAAGCGTGGAACAGCAGACTCTTTTGCAAAGAAGAGAGCGCACAGGCAACAGCAGCCCGCACGTTTCTCAGTGAAAGGGAGAACTCCCTGACTTCATCCAGTTCTCTGAGCAAGGCAGGCAGAGGGAGAGAAACTTTCTTTCCTTCCTCTTTCCTGCAACGAATTCCTCCTTTGCTCTTGCAAACGCAAGGCTTCTTCTGAAAAACTACGTCGCGGTGCAGGGATCCTTCCAGAGGAGCAACGGCATAGTTTTAGCTGGAAGGGCTTGGCAGAGCAGCCGGGGAGAAAAGACCTCTTGCGATTCTCTTTTCTTTCTGCCTGAATGCGGTCAATTGGCACTTGCCAAAGCAAGGTTTCCCAGCACAAACTACAAAGCAGCAGCTCTCTCCTGGCAGAGGAAATCCCATGCAGTGTTGCCCTGGCGAGATAGTGTTGCTACAGCGAGGCTCAGGGAAAACAGACTGCCTAGAGAAATCCTAGCAAAGCCCTGTGTTTCCCCACAGGAATGTATGTCAGTTTCAGTTCTTTGCCAGCAACGGAGCTCACAGGCAACGTCAGATTGTGTGTATCTCAGTGAGAGAAAGAACACTGTCAGTTCCCCCGTTCCTCTGACGAAAGCGGTTAGAGGGAGAAAAGCGTCCTTTGCTTTCGCTTTCCCGCAGTGAGCTCGGCAGATCTGCCCTTCGCGAAGGGCCATTTTCCCCCGGAGAACTGCCTCGCGGTAGCCCTGTTCTGGAAGTGGAACGAGTATGCAGCGTTAGCGTTCAGCTATTGTGAGGGCTCGCTTTGGCCCAGGGCAAACGAAGCGCCGGGGAAATCTTAGCAGAGCCCGGTGCCTTTCCACGGTTCAAAGCGTGGAACAGCAGACTCTTTTGCAAAGAAGAGAGCGCACAGGCAACAGCAGCCTGCACGTTTCTCAGTGAAAGGGAGAACTCCCTGACTTCATCCAGTCCTCTGAGCAAAGCAGGCAGAGGGAGAGAAACTTTCTTTCCTTCCTCTTTCCTGCAACGAATTCCTCCTTTGCTCTTGCAAACGCAAGGCTTCTTCTGAAAAACTACGTCGCGGTGCAGGGATCCTTCCAGAGGAGCAACGGCATAGTTTTAGCTGGAAGGGCTTGGCAGAGCAGCCGGGGAGAAAAGGCCTCCTGAGATTCTCTTTTCTTTCTGCCTGAATGCGGTCAATTGGCACTTGCCAAAGCAAGGTTTCCCAGCACAAACTACAAAGCAGCAGCTCTCTCCTGGCAGAGGAAATCCCATGCAGTGTTGCCCTGGCGAGATAGTGTTGCTACAGCGAGGCCCAGGGAAAACAGACTGCCTGGAGAAATCCTAGCAAAGCCCTGTGTTTCCCCACAGGAATGTATGTCAGTTTCAGTTCTTTGCCAGCAACGGAGCTCAGACGCAACATCAGATTGTGTGCATCTCAGTGAGAGAAAGAACACTGTGACTTCCCCCGTTCCTCTGACGAAAGCGGTTAGAGGGAGAAAAGCGTCCTTTGCTTTCGCTTTCCCGCAGTGAGCTCGGCAGATCTGCCCTTCGCGAAGGGCCGTTTTCCCCCGGAGAACTGCCTCGCGGTAGCCCTGTTCTGGAAGTGGAACGAGTATGCAGTGTTAGCGTTCAGCTATTGTGAAGGCTCGCTTTGGCCCAGGGCAAACGAAGCACCGGGGGAAATCTTAGCAGAGCCCGGCGCCTTTCCACGGTTCAAAGCGTGGAACAGCAGACTCTTTTGCAAAGAAGAGAGCGCACAGGCAACAGCAGCCCGCACGTTTCTCAGTGAAAGGGAGAACTCCCTGACTTCATCCAGTCCTCTGAGCAAAGCAGGCAGAGGGAGAGAAACTTTCTTTCCTTCCTCTTTCCTGCAACGAATTCCTCCTTTGCTCTTGCAAACGCAAGGCTTCTTCTGAAAAACTACATCGCGGTGCAGGGATCCTTCCAGAGGAGCAACGGCATAGTTTTAGCTGGAAGCTCTTGGCAGAGCAGCCGGGGAGAAAAGACCTCTTGCGATTCTCTTTTCTTTCTGCCTGAATGCGGTCAATTGGCACTTGCCAAAGCAAGGTTTCCCAGCACAAACTACAAAGCAGCTGCTCTCTCCTGGCAGAGGAAATCCCATGCAGTGTTGCCCTGGCGAGATAGTGTTGCTACAGCGAGGCCCAGGGAAAACAGACTGCCTAGAGAAATCCTAGCAAAGCCCTGTGTTTCCCCACAGGAATGTATGTCAGTTTCAGTTCTTTGCCAGCAACGGAGCTCACAGGCAACATCAGATTGTGTGTATCTCAGTGAGAGAAAGAACACTGTGACTTCCCCCGTTCCTCTGACGAAAGCGGTTAGAGGGAGAAAAGCGTCCTTTGCTTTCGCTTTCCCGCAGTGAGCTCGGCAGATCTGCCCTTCGCGAAGGGCCGTTTTCCCCCGGAGAACTGCCTCGCGGTAGCCCTGTTCTGGAAGTGGAACGAGTATGCAGTGTTAGCGTTCAGCTATTGTGAAGGCTCGCTTTGGCCCAGGGCAAACGAAGCGCCGGGGGAATCTTAGCAGAGCCCGGCGCCTTTCCACGGTTCAAAGCGTGGAACAGCAGACTCTTTTGCAAAGAAGAGAGCGCACAGGCAACAGCAGCCCGCACGTTTCTCAGTGAAAGGGAGAACTCCCTGACTTCATCCAGTTCTCTGAGCAAGGCAGGCAGAGGGAGAGAAACTTTCTTTCCTTCCTCTTTCCTGCAACGAATTCCTCCTTTGCTCTTGCAAACGCAAGGCTTCTTCTGAAAAACTACGTCGCGGTGCAGGGATCCTTCCAGAGGAGCAACGGCATAGTTTTAGCTGGAAGGGCTTGGCAGAGCAGCCGGGGAGAAAAGACCTCTTGCGATTCTCTTTTCTTTCTGCCTGAATGCGGTCAATTGGCACTTGCCAAAGCAAGGTTTCCCAGCACAAACTACAAAGCAGCAGCTCTCTCCTGGCAGAGGAAATCCCATGCAGTGTTGCCCTGGCGAGATAGTGTTGCTACAGCGAGGCTCAGGGAAAACAGACTGCCTAGAGAAATCCTAGCAAAGCCCTGTGTTTCCCCACAGGAATGTATGTCAGTTTCAGTTCTTTGCCAGCAACGGAGCTCACAGGCAACGTCAGATTGTGTGTATCTCAGTGAGAGAAAGAACACTGTCAGTTCCCCCGTTCCTCTGACGAAAGCGGTTAGAGGGAGAAAAGCGTCCTTTGCTTTCGCTTTCCCGCAGTGAGCTCGGCAGATCTGCCCTTCGCGAAGGGCCATTTTCCCCCGGAGAACTGCCTCGCGGTAGCCCTGTTCTGGAAGTGGAACGAGTATGCAGCGTTAGCGTTCAGCTATTGTGAGGGCTCGCTTTGGCCCAGGGCAAACGAAGCGCCGGGGAAATCTTAGCAGAGCCCGGTGCCTTTCCACGGTTCAAAGCGTGGAACAGCAGACTCTTTTGCAAAGAAGAGAGCGCACAGGCAACAGCAGCCTGCACGTTTCTCAGTGAAAGGGAGAACTCCCTGACTTCATCCAGTCCTCTGAGCAAAGCAGGCAGAGGGAGAGAAACTTTCTTTCCTTCCTCTTTCCTGCAACGAATTCCTCCTTTGCTCTTGCAAACGCAAGGCTTCTTCTGAAAAACTACGTCGCGGTGCAGGGATCCTTCCAGAGGAGCAACGGCATAGTTTTAGCTGGAAGGGCTTGGCAGAGCAGCCGGGGAGAAAAGGCCTCCTGAGATTCTCTTTTCTTTCTGCCTGAATGCGGTCAATTGGCACTTGCCAAAGCAAGGTTTCCCAGCACAAACTACAAAGCAGCAGCTCTCTCCTGGCAGAGGAAATCCCATGCAGTGTTGCCCTGGCGAGATAGTGTTGCTACAGCGAGGCCCAGGGAAAACAGACTGCCTGGAGAAATCCTAGCAAAGCCCTGTGTTTCCCCACAGGAATGTATGTCAGTTTCAGTTCTTTGCCAGCAACGGAGCTCAGACGCAACATCAGATTGTGTGCATCTCAGTGAGAGAAAGAACACTGTGACTTCCCCCGTTCCTCTGACGAAAGCGGTTAGAGGGAGAAAAGCGTCCTTTGCTTTCGCTTTCCCGCAGTGAGCTCGGCAGATCTGCCCTTCGCGAAGGGCCGTTTTCCCCCGGAGAACTGCCTCGCGGTAGCCCTGTTCTGGAAGTGGAACGAGTATGCAGTGTTAGCGTTCAGCTATTGTGAAGGCTCGCTTTGGCCCAGGGCAAACGAAGCGCCGGGGGAAATCTTAGCAGAGCCCGGCGCCTTTCCACGGTTCAAAGCGTGGAACAGCAGACTCTTTTGCAAAGAAGAGAGCGCACAGGCAACAGCAGCCCGCACGTTTCTCAGTGAAAGGGAGAACTCCCTGACTTCATCCAGTTCTCTGAGCAAGGCAGGCAGAGGGAGAGAAACTTTCTTTCCTTCCTCTTTCCTGCAACGAATTCCTCCTTTGCTCTTGCAAACGCAAGGCTTCTTCTGAAAAACTACGTCGCGGTGCAGGGATCCTTCCAGAGGAGCAACGGCATAGTTTTAGCTGGAAGGGCTTGGCAGAGCAGCCGGGGAGAAAAGGCCTCTTGCGATTCTCTTTTCTTTCTGCCTGAATGCGGTCAATTGGCACTTGCCAAAGCAAGGTTTCCCAGCACAAACTACAAAGCAGCAGCTCTCTCCTGGTAGAGGAAATCCCATGCAGTGTTGCCCTGGCGAGATAGTGTTGCTACAGCGAGGCCCAGGGAAAACAGACTGCCTAGAGAAATCCTAGCAAAGCCCTGTGTTTCCCCACAGGAATGTATGTCAGTTTCAGTTCTTTGCCAGCAACGGAGCTCACAGGCAACATCAGATTGTGTGTATCTCAGTGAGAGAAAGAACACTGTGACTTCCCCCGTTCCTCTGACGAAAGCGGTTAGAGGGAGAAAAGCGTCCTTTGCTTTCGCTTTCCCGCAGTGAGCTCGGCAGATCTGCCCTTCGCGAAGGGCCGTTTTCTCCCGGAGAACTGCCTCGCGGTAGCCCTGTTCTGGAAGTGGAACGAGTATGCAGTGTTAGCGTTCAGCTATTGTGAAGGCTCGCTTTGGCCCAGGGCAAACGAAGCGCCGGGGGAAATCTTAGCAGAGCCCGGCGCCTTTCCACGGTTCAAAGCGTGGAACAGCAGACTCTTTTGCAAAGAAGAGAGCGCACAGGCAACAGCAGCCCGCACGTTTCTCAGTGAAAGGGAGAACTCCCTGACTTCATCCAGTCCTCCGAGCAAAGCAGGCAGAGGGAGAGAAACTTTCTTTCCTTCCTCTTTCCTGCAACGAATTCCTCCTTTGCTCTTGCAAACGCAAGGCTTCTTCTGAAAAACTACGTCGCGGTGCAGGGATCCTTCCAGAGGAGCAACGGCACAGTTTTAGCTGGAAGGGCTTGGCAGAGCAGCTGGCGAGAAAAGGCCTCTTGCGATTCTCTTTTCTTTCTGCCTGAATGCGGTCAATTGGCACTTGCCAAAGCAAGGTTTCCCAGCACAAACTACAAAGCAGCAGCTCTCTCCTGGCAGAGGAAATCCCATGCAGTGTTGCCCTGGCGAGATAGTGTTGCTACAGCGAGGCCCAGGGAAAACAGACTGCCTAGAGAAATCCTAGCAAAGCCCTGTGTTTCCCCACAGGAATGTATGTCAGTTTCAGTTCTTTGCCAGCAACGGAGCTCACAGGCAACATCAGATTGTGTGTATCTCAGTGAGAGAAAGAACACTGTGACTTTCCCCGTTCCTCTGACGAAAGCGGTTAGAGGGAGAAAAGCGTCCTTTGCTTTCGCTTTCCCGCAGGGAGCTCGGCAGATCTGCCCTTCGCGAAGGGCCGTTTTCCCCCGGAGAACTGCCTCGCGGTAGCCCTGTTCTGGAAGTGGAACGAGTATGCAGTGTTAGCGTTCAGCTATTGTGAAGGCTCGCTTTGGCCCAGGGCAAACGAAGCGCCGGGGGAAATCTTAGCAGAGCCCGGCGCCTTTCCACGGTTCAAAGCGTGGAACAGCAGACTCTTTTGCAAAGAAGAGAGCGCACAGGCAACAGCAGCCCGCACGTTTCTCAGTGAAAGGGAGAACTCCCTGACTTCATCCAGTTCTCTGAGCAAGGCAGGCAGAGGGAGAGAAACTTTCTTTCCTTCCTCTTTTCTGCAACGAATTCCTCCTTTGCTCTTGCAAACGCAAGGCTTCTTCTGAAAAACTACGTCGCGGTGCAGGGATCCTTCCAGAGGAGCAACGGCATAGTTTTAGCTGGAAGGGCTTGGCAGAGCAGCCGGGGAGAAAAGGCCTCTTGCGATTCTCTTTTCTTTCTGCCTGAATGCGGTCCATAGAGAGATAGTATTAAGGTTTCCCCCAGCACAAACTACAAAGCAGCAGCTCTCTCCTGGCAGAGGAAATCCCATGCAGTGTTGCCCTGGCGAGATAGTGTTGCTACAGCGAGGCTCAGGGAAAACAGACTGCCTAGAGAAATCCTAGCAAAGCCCTGTGTTTCCCCACAGGAATGTATGTCAGTTTCAGTTCTTTGCCAGCAACGGAGCTCACAGGCAACGTCAGATTGTGTGTATCTCAGTGAGAGAAAGAACACTGTCAGTTCCCCCGTTCCTCTGACGAAAGCGGTTAGAGGGAGAAAAGCGTCCTTTGCTTTCGCTTTCCCGCAGTGAGCTCGGCAGATCTGCCCTTCGCGAACGGCCGTTTTCTCCCGGAGAACTGCCTCGCGGTAGCCCTGTTCTGGAAGTGGAACGAGTATGCAGTGTTAGCGTTCAGCTATTGTGAAGGCTCGCTTTGGCCCAGGGCAAACGAAGCGCCGGGGGAATCTTAGCAGAGCCCGGCGCCTTTCCACGGTTCAAAGCGTGGAACAGCAGACTCTTTTGCAAAGAAGAGAGCGCACAGGCAACAGCAGCCCGCACGTTTCTCAGTGAAAGGGAGAACTCCCTGACTTCATCCAGTCCTCTGAGCAAAGCAGGCAGAGGGAGAGAAACTTTCTTTCCTTCCTCTTTCCTGCAACGAATTCCTCCTTTGCTCTTGCAAACGCAAGGCTTCTTCTGAAAAACTACGTCGCGGTGCAGGGATCCTTCCAGAGGAGCAACGGCATAGTTTTAGCTGGAAGGGCTTGGCAGAGCAGCCGGGGAGAAAAGACCTCTTGCGATTCTCTTTTCTTTCTGCCTGAATGCGGTCAATTGGCACTTGCCAAAGCAAGGTTTCCCAGCACAAACTACAAAGCAGCAGCTCTCTCCTGGCAGAGGAAATCCCATGCAGTGTTGCCCTGGCGAGATAGTGTTGCTACAGCGAGGCCCAGGGAAAACAGACTGCCTAGAGAAATCCTAGCAAAGCCCTGTGTTTCCCCACAGGAATGTATGTCAGTTTCAGTTCTTTGCCAGCAACGGAGCTCACAGGCAACATCAGATTGTGTGTATCTCAGTGAGAGAAAGAACACTGTGACTTCCCCCGTTCCTCTGACGAAAGCGGTTAGAGGGAGAAAAGCGTCCTTTGCTTTCGCTTTCCCGCAGTGAGCTCGGCAGATCTGCCCTTCGCGAAGGGCCGTTTTCTCCCGGAGAACTGCCTCGCGGTAGCCCTGTTCTGGAAGTGGAACGAGTATGCAGTGTTAGCGTTCAGCTATTGTGAAGGCTCGCTTTGGCCCAGGGCAAACGAAGCGCCGGGGGAAATCTTAGCAGAGCCCGGCGCCTTTCCACGGTTCAAAGCGTGGAACAGCAGACTCTTTTGCAAAGAAGAGAGCGCACAGGCAACAGCAGCCCGCACGTTTCTCAGTGAAAGGGAGAACTCCCTGACTTCATCCAGTTCTCTGAGCAAGGCAGGCAGAGGGAGAGAAACTTTCTTTCCTTCCTCTTTCCTGCAACGAATTCCTCCTTTGCTCTTGCAAACGCAAGGCTTCTTCTGAAAAACTACGTCGCGGTGCAGGGATCCTTCCAGAGGAGCAACGGCATAGTTTTAGCTGGAAGGGCTTGGCAGAGCAGCCGGGGAGAAAAGGCCTCTTGCGATTCTCTTTTCTTTCTGCCTGAATGCGGTCAATTGGCACTTGCCAAAGCAAGGTTTCCCAGCACAAACTACAAAGCAGCAGCTCTCTCCTGGCAGAGGAAATCCCATGCAGTGTTGCCCTGGCGAGATAGTGTTGCTACAGCGAGGCTCAGGGAAAACAGACTGCCTAGAGAAATCCTAGCAAAGCCCTGTGTTTCCCCACAGGAATGTATGTCAGTTTCAGTTCTTTGCCAGCAACGGAGCTCACAGGCAACGTCAGATTGTGTGTATCTCAGTGAGAGAAAGAACACTGTCAGTTCCCCCGTTCCTCTGACGAAAGCGGTTAGAGGGAGAAAAGCGTCCTTTGCTTTCGCTTTCCCGCAGTGAGCTCGGCAGATCTGCCCTTCGCGAAGGGCCATTTTCCCCCGGAGAACTGCCTCGCGGTAGCCCTGTTCTGGAAGTGGAACGAGTATGCAGCGTTAGCGTTCAGCTATTGTGAAGGCTCGCTTTGGCCCAGGGCAAACGAAGCGCCGGGGAAATCTTAGCAGAGCCCGGCGCCTTTCCACGGTTCAAAGCGTGGAACAGCAGACTCTTTTGCAAAGAAGAGAGCGCACAGGCAACAGCAGCCTGCACGTTTCTCAGTGAAAGGGAGAACTCCCTGACTTCATCCAGTCCTCTGAGCAAAGCAGGCAGAGGGAGAGAAACTTTCTTTCCTTCCTCTTTCCTGCAACGAATTCCTCCTTTGCTCTTGCAAACGCAAGGCTTCTTCTGAAAAACTACGTCGCGGTGCAGGGATCCTTCCAGAGGAGCAACGGCATAGTTTTAGCTGGAAGGGCTTGGCAGAGCAGCCGGGGAGAAAAGGCCTCCTGAGATTCTCTTTTCTTTCTGCCTGAATGCGGTCAATTGGCACTTGCCAAAGCAAGGTTTCCCAGCACAAACTACAAAGCAGCAGCTCTCTCCTGGCAGAGGAAATCCCATGCAGTGTTGCCCTGGCGAGATAGTGTTGCTACAGCGAGGCCCAGGGAAAACAGACTGCCTGGAGAAATCCTAGCAAAGCCCTGTGTTTCCCCACAGGAATGTATGTCAGTTTCAGTTCTTTGCCAGCAACGGAGCTCAGACGCAACATCAGATTGTGTGCATCTCAGTGAGAGAAAGAACACTGTGACTTCCCCCGTTCCTCTGACGAAAGCGGTTAGAGGGAGAAAAGCGTCCTTTGCTTTCGCTTTCCCGCAGTGAGCTCGGCAGATCTGCCCTTCGCGAAGGGCCGTTTTCCCCCGGAGAACTGCCTCGCGGTAGCCCTGTTCTGGAAGTGGAACGAGTATGCAGTGTTAGCGTTCAGCTATTGTGAAGGCTCGCTTTGGCCCAGGGCAAACGAAGCGCCGGGGGAAATCTTAGCAGAGCCCGGCGCCTTTCCACGGTTCAAAGCGTGGAACAGCAGACTCTTTTGCAAAGAAGAGAGCGCACAGGCAACAGCAGCCCGCACGTTTCTCAGTGAAAGGGAGAACTCCCTGACTTCATCCAGTCCTCTGAGCAAAGCAGGCAGAGGGAGAGAAACTTTCTTTCCTTCCTCTTTCCTGCAACGAATTCCTCCTTTGCTCTT
Organism: Loxodonta africana; assembly: GCF_030014295.1. Lineage (NCBI taxonomy): Eukaryota > Metazoa > Chordata > Mammalia > Proboscidea > Elephantidae > Loxodonta > Loxodonta africana. Next base: position 21,001 of record NW_026975496.1, read on the forward strand.
GCAAACGCAAGGCTTCTTCTGAAGAACTACGTCGCGGTGCAGGGATCCTTCCAGAGGAGCAACGGCATAGTTTTAGCTGGAAGCTCTTGGCAGAGCAGCCGGGGAGAAAAGACCTCTTGCGATTCTCTTTTCTTTCTGCCTGAATGCGGTCAATTGGCACTTGCCAAAGCAAGGTTTCCCAGCACAAACTACAAAGCAGCTGCTCTCTCCTGGCAGAGGAAATCCCATGCAGTGTTGCCCTGGCGAGATAGTGTTGCTACAGCGAGGCCCAGGGAAAACAGACTGCCTAGAGAAATCCTAGCAAAGCCCTGTGTTTCCCCACAGGAATGTATGTCAGTTTCAGTTCTTTGCCAGCAACGGAGCTCACAGGCAACATCAGATTGTGTGTATCTCAGTGAGAGAAAGAACACTGTGACTTCCCCCGTTCCTCTGACGAAAGCGGTTAGAGGGAGAAAAGCGTCCTTTGCTTTCGCTTTCCCGCAGTGAGCTCGGCAGATCTGCCCTTCGCGAAGGGCCGTTTTCCCCCGGAGAACTGCCTCGCGGTAGCCCTGTTCTGGAAGTGGAACGAGTATGCAGTGTTAGCGTTCAGCTATTGTGAAGGCTCGCTTTGGCCCAGGGCAAACGAAGCGCCGGGGGAAATCTTAGCAGAGCCCGGCGCCTTTCCACGGTTCAAAGCGTGGAACAGCAGACTCTTTTGCAAAGAAGAGAGCGCACAGGCAACAGCAGCCCGCACGTTTCTCAGTGAAAGGGAGAACTCCCTGACTTCATCCAGTTCTCTGAGCAAGGCAGGCAGAGGGAGAGAAACTTTCTTTCCTTCCTCTTTCCTGCAACGAATTCCTCCTTTGCTCTTGCAAACGCAAGGCTTCTTCTGAAAAACTACGTCGCGGTGCAGGGATCCTTCCAGAGGAGCAACGGCATAGTTTTAGCTGGAAGGGCTTGGCAGAGCAGCCGGGGAGAAAAGACCTCTTGCGATTCTCTTTTCTTTCTGCCTGAATGCGGTCAATTGGCACTTGCCAAAGCAAGGTTTCCCAGCACAAACTACAAAGCAGCAGCTCTCTCCTGGCAGAGGAAATCCCATGCAGTGTTGCCCTGGCGAGATAGTGTTGCTACAGCGAGGCCCAGGGAAAACAGACTGCCTAGAGAAATCCTAGCAAAGCCCTGTGTTTCCCCACAGGAATGTATGTCAGTTTCAGTTCTTTGCCAGCAACGGAGCTCACAGGCAACACCAGATTGTGTGTATCTCAGTGAGAGAAAGAACACTGTGACTTCCCCCGTTCCTCTGACGAAAGCGGTTAGAGGGAGAAAAGCGTCCTTTGCTTTCGCTTTCCCGCAGTGAGCTCGGCAGATCTGCCCTTCGCGAAGGGCCGTTTTCTCCCGGAGAACTGCCTCGCGGTAGCCCTGTTCTGGAAGTGGAACGAGTATGCAGTGTTAGCGTTCAGCTATTGTGAAGGCTCGCTTTGGCCCAGGGCAAACGAAGCGCCGGGGAAAATCTTAGCAGAGCCCGGCGCCTTTCCACGGTTCAAAGCGTGGAACAGCAGACTCTTTTGCAAAGAAGAGAGCGCACAGGCAACAGCAGCCCGCACGTTTCTCAGTGAAAGGGAGAACTCCCTGACTTCATCCAGTCCTCTGAGCAAAGCAGGCAGAGGGAGAGAAACTTTCTTTCCTTCCTCTTTCCTGCAACGAATTCCTCCTTTGCTCTTGCAAACGCAAGGCTTCTTCTGAAAAACTACGTCGCGGTGCAGGGATCCTTCCAGAGGAGCAACGGCACAGTTTTAGCTGGAAGGGCTTGGCAGAGCAGCTGGCGAGAAAAGGCCTCTTGCGATTCTCTTTTCTTTCTGCCTGAATGCGGTCAATTGGCACTTGCCAAAGCAAGGTTTCCCAGCACAAACTACAAAGCAGCAGCTCTCTCCTGGCAGAGGAAATCCCATGCAGTGTTGCCCTGGCGAGATAGTGTTGCTACAGCGAGGCCCAGGAAAAACAGACTGCCTAGAGAAATCCTAGCAAAGCCCTGTGTTTCCCCACAGGAATGTATGTCAGTTTCAGTTCTTTGCCAGCAACGGAGCTCACAGGCAACATCAGATTGTGTGTATCTCAGTGAGAGAAAGAACACTGTGACTTCCCCCGTTCCTCTGACGAAAGCGGTTAGAGGGAGAAAAGCGTCCTTTGCTTTCGCTTTCCCGCAGTGAGCTCGGCAGATCTGCCCTTCGCGAAGGGCCGTTTTCCCCCGGAGAACTGCCTCGCGGTAGCCCTGTTCTGGAAGTGGAACGAGTATGCAGTGTTAGCGTTCAGCTATTGTGAAGGCTCGCTTTGGCCCAGGGCAAACGAAGCGCCGGGGGAAATCTTAGCAGAGCCCGGCGCCTTTCCACGGTTCAAAGCGTGGAACAGCAGACTCTTTTGCAAAGAAGAGAGCGCACAGGCAACAGCAGCCCGCACGTTTCTCAGTGAAAGGGAGAACTCCCTGACTTCATCCAGTTCTCTGAGCAAGGCAGGCAGAGGGAGAGAAACTTTCTTTCCTTCCTCTTTCCTGCAACGAATTCCTCCTTTGCTCTTGCAAACGCAAGGCTTCTTCTGAAAAACTACGTCGCGGTGCAGGGATCCTTCCAGAGGAGCAACGGCATAGTTTTAGCTGGAAGGGCTTGGCAGAGCAGCCGGGGAGAAAAGGCCTCTTGCGATTCTCTTTTCTTTCTGCCTGAATGCGGTCAATTGGCACTTGCCAAAGCAAGGTTTCCCAGCACAAACTACAAAGCAGCAGCTCTCTCCTGGTAGAGGAAATCCCATGCAGTGTTGCCCTGGCGAGATAGTGTTGCTACAGCGAGGCCCAGGGAAAACAGACTGCCTAGAGAAATCCTAGCAAAGCCCTGTGTTTCCCCACAGGAATGTATGTCAGTTTCAGTTCTTTGCCAGCAACGGAGCTCACAGGCAACATCAGATTGTGTGTATCTCAGTGAGAGAAAGAACACTGTGACTTCCCCCGTTCCTCTGACGAAAGCGGTTAGAGGGAGAAAAGCGTCCTTTGCTTTCGCTTTCCCGCAGTGAGCTCGGCAGATCTGCCCTTCGCGAAGGGCCGTTTTCTCCCGGAGAACTGCCTCGCGGTAGCCCTGTTCTGGAAGTGGAACGAGTATGCAGTGTTAGCGTTCAGCTATTGTGAAGGCTCGCTTTGGCCCAGGGCAAACGAAGCGCCGGGGGAAATCTTAGCAGAGCCCGGCGCCTTTCCACGGTTCAAAGCGTGGAACAGCAGACTCTTTTGCAAAGAAGAGAGCGCACAGGCAACAGCAGCCCGCACGTTTCTCAGTGAAAGGGAGAACTCCCTGACTTCATCCAGTCCTCCGAGCAAAGCAGGCAGAGGGAGAGAAACTTTCTTTCCTTCCTCTTTCCTGCAACGAATTCCTCCTTTGCTCTTGCAAACGCAAGGCTTCTTCTGAAAAACTACGTCGCGGTGCAGGGATCCTTCCAGAGGAGCAACGGCACAGTTTTAGCTGGAAGGGCTTGGCAGAGCAGCTGGCGAGAAAAGGCCTCTTGCGATTCTCTTTTCTTTCTGCCTGAATGCGGTCAATTGGCACTTGCCAAAGCAAGGTTTCCCAGCACAAACTACAAAGCAGCAGCTCTCTCCTGGCAGAGGAAATCCCATGCAGTGTTGCCCTGGCGAGATAGTGTTGCTACAGCGAGGCCCAGGGAAAACAGACTGCCTAGAGAAATCCTAGCAAAGCCCTGTGTTTCCCCACAGGAATGTATGTCAGTTTCAGTTCTTTGCCAGCAACGGAGCTCACAGGCAACATCAGATTGTGTGTATCTCAGTGAGAGAAAGAACACTGTGACTTTCCCCGTTCCTCTGACGAAAGCGGTTAGAGGGAGAAAAGCGTCCTTTGCTTTCGCTTTCCCGCAGGGAGCTCGGCAGATCTGCCCTTCGCGAAGGGCCGTTTTCCCCCGGAGAACTGCCTCGCGGTAGCCCTGTTCTGGAAGTGGAACGAGTATGCAGTGTTAGCGTTCAGCTATTGTGAAGGCTCGCTTTGGCCCAGGGCAAACGAAGCGCCGGGGGAAATCTTAGCAGAGCCCGGCGCCTTTCCACGGTTCAAAGCGTGGAACAGCAGACTCTTTTGCAAAGAAGAGAGCGCACAGGCAACAGCAGCCCGCACGTTTCTCAGTGAAAGGGAGAACTCCCTGACTTCATCCAGTTCTCTGAGCAAGGCAGGCAGAGGGAGAGAAACTTTCTTTCCTTCCTCTTTTCTGCAACGAATTCCTCCTTTGCTCTTGCAAACGCAAGGCTTCTTCTGAAAAACTACGTCGCGGTGCAGGGATCCTTCCAGAGGAGCAACGGCATAGTTTTAGCTGGAAGGGCTTGGCAGAGCAGCCGGGGAGAAAAGGCCTCTTGCGATTCTCTTTTCTTTCTGCCTGAATGCGGTCAATTGGCACTTGCCAAAGCAAGGTTTCCCAGCACAAACTACAAAGCAGCAGCTCTCTCCTGGCAGAGGAAATCCCATGCAGTGTTGCCCTGGCGAGATAGTGTTGCTACAGCGAGGCTCAGGGAAAACAGACTGCCTAGAGAAATCCTAGCAAAGCCCTGTGTTTCCCCACAGGAATGTATGTCAGTTTCAGTTCTTTGCCAGCAACGGAGCTCACAGGCAACGTCAGATTGTGTGTATCTCAGTGAGAGAAAGAACACTGTCAGTTCCCCCGTTCCTCTGACGAAAGCGGTTAGAGGGAGAAAAGCGTCCTTTGCTTTCGCTTTCCCGCAGTGAGCTCGGCAGATCTGCCCTTCGCGAACGGCCGTTTTCTCCCGGAGAACTGCCTCGCGGTAGCCCTGTTCTGGAAGTGGAACGAGTATGCAGTGTTAGCGTTCAGCTATTGTGAAGGCTCGCTTTGGCCCAGGGCAAACGAAGCGCCGGGGGAATCTTAGCAGAGCCCGGCGCCTTTCCACGGTTCAAAGCGTGGAACAGCAGACTCTTTTGCAAAGAAGAGAGCGCACAGGCAACAGCAGCCCGCACGTTTCTCAGTGAAAGGGAGAACTCCCTGACTTCATCCAGTCCTCTGAGCAAAGCAGGCAGAGGGAGAGAAACTTTCTTTCCTTCCTCTTTCCTGCAACGAATTCCTCCTTTGCTCTTGCAAACGCAAGGCTTCTTCTGAAAAACTACGTCGCGGTGCAGGGATCCTTCCAGAGGAGCAACGGCATAGTTTTAGCTGGAAGGGCTTGGCAGAGCAGCCGGGGAGAAAAGACCTCTTGCGATTCTCTTTTCTTTCTGCCTGAATGCGGTCAATTGGCACTTGCCAAAGCAAGGTTTCCCAGCACAAACTACAAAGCAGCAGCTCTCTCCTGGCAGAGGAAATCCCATGCAGTGTTGCCCTGGCGAGATAGTGTTGCTACAGCGAGGCCCAGGGAAAACAGACTGCCTAGAGAAATCCTAGCAAAGCCCTGTGTTTCCCCACAGGAATGTATGTCAGTTTCAGTTCTTTGCCAGCAACGGAGCTCACAGGCAACATCAGATTGTGTGTATCTCAGTGAGAGAAAGAACACTGTGACTTCCCCCGTTCCTCTGACGAAAGCGGTTAGAGGGAGAAAAGCGTCCTTTGCTTTCGCTTTCCCGCAGTGAGCTCGGCAGATCTGCCCTTCGCGAAGGGCCGTTTTCTCCCGGAGAACTGCCTCGCGGTAGCCCTGTTCTGGAAGTGGAACGAGTATGCAGTGTTAGCGTTCAGCTATTGTGAAGGCTCGCTTTGGCCCAGGGCAAACGAAGCGCCGGGGGAAATCTTAGCAGAGCCCGGCGCCTTTCCACGGTTCAAAGCGTGGAACAGCAGACTCTTTTGCAAAGAAGAGAGCGCACAGGCAACAGCAGCCCGCACGTTTCTCAGTGAAAGGGAGAACTCCCTGACTTCATCCAGTTCTCTGAGCAAGGCAGGCAGAGGGAGAGAAACTTTCTTTCCTTCCTCTTTCCTGCAACGAATTCCTCCTTTGCTCTTGCAAACGCAAGGCTTCTTCTGAAAAACTACGTCGCGGTGCAGGGATCCTTCCAGAGGAGCAACGGCATAGTTTTAGCTGGAAGGGCTTGGCAGAGCAGCCGGGGAGAAAAGGCCTCTTGCGATTCTCTTTTCTTTCTGCCTGAATGCGGTCAATTGGCACTTGCCAAAGCAAGGTTTCCCAGCACAAACTACAAAGCAGCAGCTCTCTCCTGGCAGAGGAAATCCCATGCAGTGTTGCCCTGGCGAGATAGTGTTGCTACAGCGAGGCTCAGGGAAAACAGACTGCCTAGAGAAATCCTAGCAAAGCCCTGTGTTTCCCCACAGGAATGTATGTCAGTTTCAGTTCTTTGCCAGCAACGGAGCTCACAGGCAACGTCAGATTGTGTGTATCTCAGTGAGAGAAAGAACACTGTCAGTTCCCCCGTTCCTCTGACGAAAGCGGTTAGAGGGAGAAAAGCGTCCTTTGCTTTCGCTTTCCCGCAGTGAGCTCGGCAGATCTGCCCTTCGCGAAGGGCCATTTTCCCCCGGAGAACTGCCTCGCGGTAGCCCTGTTCTGGAAGTGGAACGAGTATGCAGCGTTAGCGTTCAGCTATTGTGAAGGCTCGCTTTGGCCCAGGGCAAACGAAGCGCCGGGGAAATCTTAGCAGAGCCCGGCGCCTTTCCACGGTTCAAAGCGTGGAACAGCAGACTCTTTTGCAAAGAAGAGAGCGCACAGGCAACAGCAGCCTGCACGTTTCTCAGTGAAAGGGAGAACTCCCTGACTTCATCCAGTCCTCTGAGCAAAGCAGGCAGAGGGAGAGAAACTTTCTTTCCTTCCTCTTTCCTGCAACGAATTCCTCCTTTGCTCTTGCAAACGCAAGGCTTCTTCTGAAAAACTACGTCGCGGTGCAGGGATCCTTCCAGAGGAGCAACGGCATAGTTTTAGCTGGAAGGGCTTGGCAGAGCAGCCGGGGAGAAAAGGCCTCCTGAGATTCTCTTTTCTTTCTGCCTGAATGCGGTCAATTGGCACTTGCCAAAGCAAGGTTTCCCAGCACAAACTACAAAGCAGCAGCTCTCTCCTGGCAGAGGAAATCCCATGCAGTGTTGCCCTGGCGAGATAGTGTTGCTACAGCGAGGCCCAGGGAAAACAGACTGCCTGGAGAAATCCTAGCAAAGCCCTGTGTTTCCCCACAGGAATGTATGTCAGTTTCAGTTCTTTGCCAGCAACGGAGCTCAGACGCAACATCAGATTGTGTGCATCTCAGTGAGAGAAAGAACACTGTGACTTCCCCCGTTCCTCTGACGAAAGCGGTTAGAGGGAGAAAAGCGTCCTTTGCTTTCGCTTTCCCGCAGTGAGCTCGGCAGATCTGCCCTTCGCGAAGGGCCGTTTTCCCCCGGAGAACTGCCTCGCGGTAGCCCTGTTCTGGAAGTGGAACGAGTATGCAGTGTTAGCGTTCAGCTATTGTGAAGGCTCGCTTTGGCCCAGGGCAAACGAAGCGCCGGGGGAAATCTTAGCAGAGCCCGGCGCCTTTCCACGGTTCAAAGCGTGGAACAGCAGACTCTTTTGCAAAGAAGAGAGCGCACAGGCAACAGCAGCCCGCACGTTTCTCAGTGAAAGGGAGAACTCCCTGACTTCATCCAGTCCTCTGAGCAAAGCAGGCAGAGGGAGAGAAACTTTCTTTCCTTCCTCTTTCCTGCAACGAATTCCTCCTTTGCTCTTGCAAACGCAAGGCTTCTTCTGAAGAACTACGTCGCGGTGCAGGGATCCTTCCAGAGGAGCAACGGCATAGTTTTAGCTGGAAGCTCTTGGCAGAGCAGCCGGGGAGAAAAGACCTCTTGCGATTCTCTTTTCTTTCTGCCTGAATGCGGTCAATTGGCACTTGCCAAAGCAAGGTTTCCCAGCACAAACTACAAAGCAGCTGCTCTCTCCTGGCAGAGGAAATCCCATGCAGTGTTGCCCTGGCGAGATAGTGTTGCTACAGCGAGGCCCAGGGAAAACAGACTGCCTAGAGAAATCCTAGCAAAGCCCTGTGTTTCCCCACAGGAATGTATGTCAGTTTCAGTTCTTTGCCAGCAACGGAGCTCACAGGCAACATCAGATTGTGTGTATCTCAGTGAGAGAAAGAACACTGTGACTTCCCCCGTTCCTCTGACGAAAGCGGTTAGAGGGAGAAAAGCGTCCTTTGCTTTCGCTTTCCCGCAGTGAGCTCGGCAGATCTGCCCTTCGCGAAGGGCCGTTTTCCCCCGGAGAACTGCCTCGCGGTAGCCCTGTTCTGGAAGTGGAACGAGTATGCAGTGTTAGCGTTCAGCTATTGTGAAGGCTCGCTTTGGCCCAGGGCAAACGAAGCGCCGGGGGAAATCTTAGCAGAGCCCGGCGCCTTTCCACGGTTCAAAGCGTGGAACAGCAGACTCTTTTGCAAAGAAGAGAGCGCACAGGCAACAGCAGCCCGCACGTTTCTCAGTGAAAGGGAGAACTCCCTGACTTCATCCAGTTCTCTGAGCAAGGCAGGCAGAGGGAGAGAAACTTTCTTTCCTTCCTCTTTCCTGCAACGAATTCCTCCTTTGCTCTTGCAAACGCAAGGCTTCTTCTGAAAAACTACGTCGCGGTGCAGGGATCCTTCCAGAGGAGCAACGGCATAGTTTTAGCTGGAAGGGCTTGGCAGAGCAGCCGGGGAGAAAAGACCTCTTGCGATTCTCTTTTCTTTCTGCCTGAATGCGGTCAATTGGCACTTGCCAAAGCAAGGTTTCCCAGCACAAACTACAAAGCAGCAGCTCTCTCCTGGCAGAGGAAATCCCATGCAGTGTTGCCCTGGCGAGATAGTGTTGCTACAGCGAGGCCCAGGGAAAACAGACTGCCTAGAGAAATCCTAGCAAAGCCCTGTGTTTCCCCACAGGAATGTATGTCAGTTTCAGTTCTTTGCCAGCAACGGAGCTCACAGGCAACATCAGATTGTGTGTATCTCAGTGAGAGAAAGAACACTGTGACTTCCCCCGTTCCTCTGACGAAAGCGGTTAGAGGGAGAAAAGCGTCCTTTGCTTTCGCTTTCCCGCAGTGAGCTCGGCAGATCTGCCCTTCGCGAAGGGCCGTTTTCTCCCGGAGAACTGCCTCGCGGTAGCCCTGTTCTGGAAGTGGAACGAGTATGCAGTGTTAGCGTTCAGCTATTGTGAAGGCTCGCTTTGGCCCAGGGCAAACGAAGCGCCGGGGAAAATCTTAGCAGAGCCCGGCGCCTTTCCACGGTTCAAAGCGTGGAACAGCAGACTCTTTTGCAAAGAAGAGAGCGCACAGGCAACAGCAGCCCGCACGTTTCTCAGTGAAAGGGAGAACTCCCTGACTTCATCCAGTCCTCTGAGCAAAGCAGGCAGAGGGAGAGAAACTTTCTTTCCTTCCTCTTTCCTGCAACGAATTCCTCCTTTGCTCTTGCAAACGCAAGGCTTCTTCTGAAAAACTACGTCGCGGTGCAGGGATCCTTCCAGAGGAGCAACGGCACAGTTTTAGCTGGAAGGGCTTGGCAGAGCAGCTGGCGAGAAAAGGCCTCTTGCGATTCTCTTTTCTTTCTGCCTGAATGCGGTCAATTGGCACTTGCCAAAGCAAGGTTTCCCAGCACAAACTACAAAGCAGCAGCTCTCTCCTGGCAGAGGAAATCCCATGCAGTGTTGCCCTGGCGAGATAGTGTTGCTACAGCGAGGCCCAGGAAAAACAGACTGCCTAGAGAAATCCTAGCAAAGCCCTGTGTTTCCCCACAGGAATGTATGTCAGTTTCAGTTCTTTGCCAGCAACGGAGCTCACAGGCAACATCAGATTGTGTGTATCTCAGTGAGAGAAAGAACACTGTGACTTCCCCCGTTCCTCTGACGAAAGCGGTTAGAGGGAGAAAAGCGTCCTTTGCTTTCGCTTTCCCGCAGTGAGCTCGGCAGATCTGCCCTTCGCGAAGGGCCGTTTTCCCCCGGAGAACTGCCTCGCGGTAGCCCTGTTCTGGAAGTGGAACGAGTATGCAGTGTTAGCGTTCAGCTATTGTGAAGGCTCGCTTTGGCCCAGGGCAAACGAAGCGCCGGGGGAAATCTTAGCAGAGCCCGGCGCCTTTCCACGGTTCAAAGCGTGGAACAGCAGACTCTTTTGCAAAGAAGAGAGCGCACAGGCAACAGCAGCCCGCACGTTTCTCAGTGAAAGGGAGAACTCCCTGACTTCATCCAGTTCTCTGAGCAAGGCAGGCAGAGGGAGAGAAACTTTCTTTCCTTCCTCTTTCCTGCAACGAATTCCTCCTTTGCTCTTGCAAACGCAAGGCTTCTTCTGAAAAACTACGTCGCGGTGCAGGGATCCTTCCAGAGGAGCAACGGCATAGTTTTAGCTGGAAGGGCTTGGCAGAGCAGCCGGGGAGAAAAGGCCTCTTGCGATTCTCTTTTCTTTCTGCCTGAATGCGGTCAATTGGCACTTGCCAAAGCAAGGTTTCCCAGCACAAACTACAAAGCAGCAGCTCTCTCCTGGCAGAGGAAATCCCATGCAGTGTTGCCCTGGCGAGATAGTGTTGCTACAGCGAGGCTCAGGGAAAACAGACTGCCTAGAGAAATCCTAGCAAAGCCCTGTGTTTCCCCACAGGAATGTATGTCAGTTTCAGTTCTTTGCCAGCAACGGAGCTCACAGGCAACGTCAGATTGTGTGTATCTCAGTGAGAGAAAGAACACTGTCAGTTCCCCCGTTCCTCTGACGAAAGCGGTTAGAGGGAGAAAAGCGTCCTTTGCTTTCGCTTTCCCGCAGTGAGCTCGGCAGATCTGCCCTTCGCGAAGGGCCGTTTTCCCCCGGAGAACTGCCTCGCGGTAGCCCTGTTCTGGAAGTGGAACGAGTATGCAGCGTTAGCGTTCAGCTATTGTGAAGGCTCGCTTTGGCCCAGGGCAAACGAAGCGCCGGGGAAATCTTAGCAGAGCCCGGCGCCTTTCCACGGTTCAAAGCGTGGAACAGCAGACTCTTTTGCAAAGAAGAGAGCGCACAGGCAACAGCAGCCTGCACGTTTCTCAGTGAAAGGGAGAACTCCCTGACTTCATCCAGTCCTCTGAGCAAAGCAGGCAGAGGGAGAGAAACTTTCTTTCCTTCCTCTTTCCTGCAACGAATTCCTCCTTTGCTCTTGCAAACGCAAGGCTTCTTCTGAAAAACTACGTCGCGGTGCAGGGATCCTTCCAGAGGAGCAACGGCATAGTTTTAGCTGGAAGGGCTTGGCAGAGCAGCCGGGGAGAAAAGGCCTCCTGAGATTCTCTTTTCTTTCTGCCTGAATGCGGTCAATTGGCACTTGCCAAAGCAAGGTTTCCCAGCACAAACTACAAAGCAGCTGCTCTCTCCTGGCAGAGGAAATCCCATGCAGTGTTGCCCTGGCGAGATAGTGTTGCTACAGCGAGGCCCAGGGAAAACAGACTGCCTAGAGAAATCCTAGCAAAGCCCTGTGTTTCCCCACAGGAATGTATGTCAGTTTCAGTTCTTTGCCAGCAACGGAGCTCACAGGCAACATCAGATTGTGTGTATCTCAGTGAGAGAAAGAACACTGTGACTTCCCCCGTTCCTCTGACGAAAGCGGTTAGAGGGAGAAAAGCGTCCTTTGCTTTTGCTTTCCCGCAGTGAGCTCGGCAGATCTGCCCTTCGCGAAGGGCCGTTTTCCCCCGGAGAACTGCCTCGCGGTAGCCCTGTTCTGGAAGTGGAACGAGTATGCAGTGTTAGCGTTCAGCTATTGTGAAGGCTCGCTTTGGCCCAGGGCAAACGAAGCGCCGGGGGAAATCTTAGCAGAGCCCGGCGCCTTTCCACGGTTCAAAGCGTGGAACAGCAGACTCTTTTGCAAAGAAGAGAGCGCACAGGCAACAGCAGCCCGCACGTTTCTCAGTGAAAGGGAGAACTCCCTGACTTCATCCAGTTCTCTGAGCAAGGCAGGCAGAGGGAGAGAAACTTTCTTTCCTTCCTCTTTCCTGCAACGAATTCCTCCTTTGCTCTTGCAAACGCAAGGCTTCTTCTGAAAAACTACGTCGCGGTGCAGGGATCCTTCCAGAGGAGCAACGGCATAGTTTTAGCTGGAAGGGCTTGGCAGAGCAGCCGGGGAGAAAAGGCCTCTTGCGATTCTCTTTTCTTTCTGCCTGAATGCGGTCAATTGGCACTTGCCAAAGCAAGGTTTCCCAGCACAAACTACAAAGCAGCAGCTCTCTCCTGGCAGAGGAAATCCCATGCAGTGTTGCCCTGGCGAGATAGTGTTGCTACAGCGAGGCCCAGGGAAAACAGACTGCCTAGAGAAATCCTAGCAAAGCCCTGTGTTTCCCCACAGGAATGTATGTCAGTTTCAGTTCTTTGCCAGCAACGGAGCTCAGAGGCAACATCAGATTGTGTGTATCTCAGTGAGAGAAAGAACACTGTGACTTCCCCCGTTCCTCTGACGAAAGCGGTTAGAGGGAGAAAAGCGTCCTTTGCTTTCGCTTTCCCGCAGTGAGCTCGGCAGATCTGCCCTTCGCGAAGGGCCGTTTTCTCCCGGAGAACTGCCTCGCGGTAGCCCTGTTCTGGAAGTGGAACGAGTATGCAGTGTTAGCGTTCAGCTATTGTGAAGGCTCGCTTTGGCCCAGGGCAAACGAAGCGCCGGGGGAAATCTTAGCAGAGCCCGGCGCCTTTCCACGGTTCAAAGCGTGGAACAGCAGACTCTTTTGCAAAGAAGAGAGCGCACAGGCAACAGCAGCCCGCACGTTTCTCAGTGAAAGGGAGAACTCCCTGACTTCATCCAGTTCTCTGAGCAAGGCAGGCAGAGGGAGAGAAACTTTCTTTCCTTCCTCTTTCCTGCAACGAATTCCTCCTTTGCTCTTGCAAACGCAAGGCTTCTTCTGAAAAACTACGTCGCGGTGCAGGGATCCTTCCAGAGGAGCAACGGCATAGTTTTAGCTGGAAGGGCTTGGCAGAGCAGCCGGGGAGAAAAGGCCTCCTGAGATTCTCTTTTCTTTCTGCCTGAATGCGGTCAATTGGCACTTGCCAAAGCAAGGTTTCCCAGCACAAACTACAAAGCAGCAGCTCTCTCCTGGCAGAGGAAATCCCATGCAGTGTTGCCCTGGCGAGATAGTGTTGCTACAGCGAGGCCCAGGGAAAACAGACTGCCTGGAGAAATCCTAGCAAAGCCCTGTGTTTCCCCACAGGAATGTATGTCAGTTTCAGTTCTTTGCCAGCAACGGAGCTCAGACGCAACATCAGATTGTGTGCATCTCAGTGAGAGAAAGAACACTGTGACTTCCCCCGTTCCTCTGACGAAAGCGGTTAGAGGGAGAAAAGCGTCCTTTGCTTTCGCTTTCCCGCAGTGAGCTCGGCAGATCTGCCCTTCGCGAAGGGCCGTTTTCCCCCGGAGAACTGCCTCGCGGTAGCCCTGTTCTGGAAGTGGAACGAGTATGCAGTGTTAGCGTTCAGCTATTGTGAAGGCTCGCTTTGGCCCAGGGCAAACGAAGCGCCGGGGGAAATCTTAGCAGAGCCCGGCGCCTTTCCACGGTTCAAAGCGTGGAACAGCAGACTCTTTTGCAAAGAAGAGAGCGCACAGGCAACAGCAGCCCGCACGTTTCTCAGTGAAAGGGAGAACTCCCTGACTTCATCCAGTCCTCTGAGCAAAGCAGGCAGAGGGAGAGAAACTTTCTTTCCTTCCTCTTTCCTGCAACGAATTCCTCCTTTGCTCTTGCAAACGCAAGGCTTCTTCTGAAAAACTACATCGCGGTGCAGGGATCCTTCCAGAGGAGCAACGGCATAGTTTTAGCTGGAAGCTCTTGGCAGAGCAGCCGGGGAGAAAAGACCTCTTGCGATTCTCTTTTCTTTCTGCCTGAATGCGGTCAATTGGCACTTGCCAAAGCAAGGTTTCCCAGCACAAACTACAAAGCAGCTGCTCTCTCCTGGCAGAGGAAATCCCATGCAGTGTTGCCCTGGCGAGATAGTGTTGCTACAGCGAGGCCCAGGGAAAACAGACTGCCTAGAGAAATCCTAGCAAAGCCCTGTGTTTCCCCACAGGAATGTATGTCAGTTTCAGTTCTTTGCCAGCAACGGAGCTCACAGGCAACATCAGATTGTGTGTATCTCAGTGAGAGAAAGAACACTGTGACTTCCCCCGTTCCTCTGACGAAAGCGGTTAGAGGGAGAAAAGCGTCCTTTGCTTTCGCTTTCCCGCAGTGAGCTCGGCAGATCTGCCCTTCGCGAAGGGCCGTTTTCCCCCGGAGAACTGCCTCGCGGTAGCCCTGTTCTGGAAGTGGAACGAGTATGCAGTGTTAGCGTTCAGCTATTGTGAAGGCTCGCTTTGGCCCAGGGCAAACGAAGCGCCGGGGGAATCTTAGCAGAGCCCAGCGCCTTTCCACGGTTCAAAGCGTGGAACAGCAGACTCTTTTGCAAAGAAGAGAGCGCACAGGCAACAGCAGCCCGCACGTTTCTCAGTGAAAGGGAGAACTCCCTGACTTCATCCAGTCCTCTGAGCAAAGCAGGCAGAGGGAGAGAAACTTTCTTTCCTTCCTCTTTCCTGCAACGAATTCCTCCTTTGCTCTTGCAAACGCAAGGCTTCTTCTGAAAAACTACGTCGCGGTGCAGGGATCCTTCCAGAGGAGCAACGGCATAGTTTTAGCTGGAAGGGCTTGGCAGAGCAGCCGGGGAGAAAAGGCCTCCTGAGATTCTCTTTTCTTTCTGCCTGAATGCGGTCAATTGGCACTTGCCAAAGCAAGGTTTCCCAGCACAAACTACAAAGCAGCAGCTCTCTCCTGGCAGAGGAAATCCCATGCAGTGTTGCCCTGGCGAGATAGTGTTGCTACAGCGAGGCCCAGGGAAAACAGACTGCCTGGAGAAATCCTAGCAAAGCCCTGTGTTTCCCCACAGGAATGTATGTCAGTTTCAGTTCTTTGCCAGCAACGGAGCTCAGACGCAACATCAGATTGTGTGCATCTCAGTGAGAGAAAGAACACTGTGACTTCCCCCGTTCCTCTGACGAAAGCGGTTAGAGGGAGAAAAGCGTCCTTTGCTTTCGCTTTCCCGCAGTGAGCTCGGCAGATCTGCCCTTCGCGAAGGGCCGTTTTCCCCCGGAGAACTGCCTCGCGGTAGCCCTGTTCTGGAAGTGGAACGAGTATGCAGTGTTAGCGTTCAGCTATTGTGAAGGCTCGCTTTGGCCCAGGGCAAACGAAGCGCCGGGGGAAATCTTAGCAGAGCCCGGCGCCTTTCCACGGTTCAAAGCGTGGAACAGCAGACTCTTTTGCAAAGAAGAGAGCGCACAGGCAACAGCAGCCCGCACGTTTCTCAGTGAAAGGGAGAACTCCCTGACTTCATCCAGTCCTCTGAGCAAAGCAGGCAGAGGGAGAGAAACTTTCTTTCCTTCCTCTTTCCTGCAACGAATTCCTCCTTTGCTCTTGCAAACGCAAGGCTTCTTCTGAAAAACTACGTCGCGGTGCAGGGATCCTTCCAGAGGAGCAACGGCATAGTTTTAGCTGGAAGGGCTTGGCAGAGCAGCCGGGGAGAAAAGGCCTCTTGCGATTCTCTTTTCTTTCTGCCTGAATGCGGTCAATTGGCACTTGCCAAAGCAAGGTTTCCCAGCACAAACTACAAAGCAGCTGCTCTCTCCTGGCAGAGGAAATCCCATGCAGTGTTGCCCTGGCGAGATAGTGTTGCTACAGCGAGGCCCAGGGAAAACAGACTGCCTAGAGAAATCCTAGCAAAGCCCTGTGTTTCCCCACAGGAATGTATGTCAGTTTCAGTTCTTTGCCAGCAACGGAGCTCACAGGCAACATCAGATTGTGTGTATCTCAGTGAGAGAAAGAACACTGTGACTTCCCCCGTTCCTCTGACGAAAGCGGTTAGAGGGAGAAAAGCGTCCTTTGCTTTCGCTTTCCCGCAGTGAGCTCGGCAGATCTGCCCTTCGCGAAGGGCCGTTTTCCCCCGGAGAACTGCCTCGCGGTAGCCCTGTTCTGGAAGTGGAACGAGTATGCAGTGTTAGCGTTCAGCTATTGTGAAGGCTCGCTTTGGCCCAGGGCAAACGAAGCGCCGGGGGAAATCTTAGCAGAGCCCGGCGCCTTTCCACGGTTCAAAGCGTGGAACAGCAGACTCTTTTGCAAAGAAGAGAGCGCACAGGCAACAGCAGCCCGCACGTTTCTCAGTGAAAGGGAGAACTCCCTGACTTCATCCAGTTCTCTGAGCAAGGCAGGCAGAGGGAGAGAAACTTTCTTTCCTTCCTCTTTCCTGCAACGAATTCCTCCTTTGCTCTTGCAAACGCAAGGCTTCTTCTGAAAAACTACGTCGCGGTGCAGGGATCCTTCCAGAGGAGCAACGGCATAGTTTTAGCTGGAAGGGCTTGGCAGAGCAGCCGGGGAGAAAAGGCCTCTTGCGATTCTCTTTTCTTTCTGCCTGAATGCGGTCAATTGGCACTTGCCAAAGCAAGGTTTCCCAGCACAAACTACAAAGCAGCAGCTCTCTCCTGGCAGAGGAAATCCCATGCAGTGTTGCCCTGGCGAGATAGTGTTGCTACAGCGAGGCTCAGGGAAAACAGACTGCCTAGAGAAATCCTAGCAAAGCCCTGTGTTTCCCCACAGGAATGTATGTCAGTTTCAGTTCTTTGCCAGCAACGGAGCTCACAGGCAACGTCAGATTGTGTGTATCTCAGTGAGAGAAAGAACACTGTCAGTTCCCCCGTTCCTCTGACGAAAGCGGTTAGAGGGAGAAAAGCGTCCTTTGCTTTCGCTTTCCCGCAGTGAGCTCGGCAGATCTGCCCTTCGCGAACGGCCGTTTTCTCCCGGAGAACTGCCTCGCGGTAGCCCTGTTCTGGAAGTGGAACGAGTATGCAGTGTTAGCGTTCAGCTATTGTGAAGGCTCGCTTTGGCCCAGGGCAAACGAAGCGCCGGGGGAAATCTTAGCAGAGCCCGGCGCCTTTCCACGGTTCAAAGTGTGGAACAGCAGACTCTTTTGCAAAGAAGAGAGCGCACAGGCAACAGCAGCCTGCACGTTTCTCAGTGAAAGGGAGAACTCCCTGACTTCATCCAGTCCTCTGAGCAAAGCAGGCAGAGGGAGAGAAACTTTCTTTCCTTCCTCTTTCCTGCAACGAATTCCTCCTTTGCTCTTGCAAACGCAAGGCTTCTTCTGAAAAACTACGTCGCGGTGCAGGGATCCTTCCAGAGGAGCAACGGCATAGTTTTAGCTGGAAGGGCTTGGCAGAGCAGCCGGGGAGAAAAGGCCTCCTGAGATTCTCTTTTCTTTCTGCCTGAATGCGGTCAATTGGCACTTGCCAAAGCAAGGTTTCCCAGCACAAACTACAAAGCAGCAGCTCTCTCCTGGCAGAGGAAATCCCATGCAGTGTTGCCCTGGCGAGATAGTGTTGCTACAGCGAGGCCCAGGGAAAACAGACTGCCTGGAGAAATCCTAGCAAAGCCCTGTGTTTCCCCACAGGAATGTATGTCAGTTTCAGTTCTTTGCCAGCAACGGAGCTCAGACGCAACATCAGATTGTGTGCATCTCAGTGAGAGAAAGAACACTGTGACTTCCCCCGTTCCTCTGACGAAAGCGGTTAGAGGGAGAAAAGCGTCCTTTGCTTTCGCTTTCCCGCAGTGAGCTCGGCAGATCTGCCCTTCGCGAAGGGCCGTTTTCCCCCGGAGAACTGCCTCGCGGTAGCCCTGTTCTGGAAGTGGAACGAGTATGCAGTGTTAGCGTTCAGCTATTGTGAAGGCTCGCTTTGGCCCAGGGCAAACGAAGCGCCGGGGGAAATCTTAGCAGAGCCCGGCGCCTTTCCACGGTTCAAAGCGTGGAACAGCAGACTCTTTTGCAAAGAAGAGAGCGCACAGGCAACAGCAGCCCGCACGTTTCTCAGTGAAAGGGAGAACTCCCTGACTTCATCCAGTCCTCTGAGCAAAGCAGGCAGAGGGAGAGAAACTTTCTTTCCTTCCTCTTTCCTGCAACGAATTCCTCCTTTGCTCTTGCAAACGCAAGGCTTCTTCTGAAAAACTACGTCGCGGTGCAGGGATCCTTCCAGAGGAGCAACGGCATAGTTTTAGCTGGAAGGGCTTGGCAGAGCAGCCGGGGAGAAAAGACCTCTTGCGATTCTCTTTTCTTTCTGCCTGAATGCGGTCAATTGGCACTTGCCAAAGCAAGGTTTCCCAGCACAAACTACAAAGCAGCTGCTCTCTCCTGGCAGAGGAAATCGCATGCAGTGTTGCCCTGGCGAGATAGTGTTGCTACAGCGAGGCCCAGGGAAAACAGACTGCCTAGAGAAATCCTAGCAAAGCCCTGTGTTTCCCCACAGGAATGTATGTCAGTTTCAGTTCTTTGCCAGCAACGGAGCTCACAGGCAACATCAGATTGTGTGTATCTCAGTGAGAGAAAGAACACTGTGACTTCCCCCGTTCCTCTGACGAAAGCGGTTAGAGGGAGAAAAGCGTCCTTTGCTTTCGCTTTCCCGCAGTGAGCTCGGCAGATCTGCCCTTCGCGAAGGGCCGTTTTCCCCCGGAGAACTGCCTCGCGGTAGCCCTGTTCTGGAAGTGGAACGAGTATGCAGTGTTAGCGTTCAGCTATTGTGAAGGCTCGCTTTGGCCCAGGGCAAACGAAGCGCCGGGGGAAATCTTAGCAGAGCCCGGCGCCTTTCCACGGTTCAAAGCGTGGAACAGCAGACTCTTTTGCAAAGAAGAGAGCGCACAGGCAACAGCAGCCTGCACGTTTCTCAGTGAAAGGGAGAACTCCCTGACTTCATCCAGTCCTCTGAGCAAAGCAGGCAGAGGGAGAGAAACTTTCTTTCCTTCCTCTTTCCTGCAACGAATTCCTCCTTTGCTCTTGCAAACGCAAGGCTTCTTCTGAAAAACTACGTCGCGGTGCAGGGATCCTTCCAGAGGAGCAACGGCATAGTTTTAGCTGGAAGGGCTTGGCAGAGCAGCCGGGGAGAAAAGGCCTCCTGAGATTCTCTTTTCTTTCTGCCTGAATGCGGTCAATTGGCACTTGCCAAAGCAAGGTTTCCCAGCACAAACTACAAAGCAGCAGCTCTCTCCTGGCAGAGGAAATCCCATGCAGTGTTGCCCTGGCGAGATAGTGTTGCTACAGCGAGGCCCAGGGAAAACAGACTGCCTGGAGAAATCCTAGCAAAGCCCTGTGTTTCCCCACAGGAATGTATGTCAGTTTCAGTTCTTTGCCAGCAACGGAGCTCAGACGCAACATCAGATTGTGTGCATCTCAGTGAGAGAAAGAACACTGTGACTTCCCCCGTTCCTCTGACGAAAGCGGTTAGAGGGAGAAAAGAGTCCTTTGCTTTCGCTTTCCCGCAGTGAGCTCGGCAGATCTGCCCTTCGCGAAGGGCCGTTTTCCCCCGGAGAACTGCCTCGCGGTAGCCCTGTTCTGGAAGTGGAACGAGTATGCAGTGTTAGCGTTCAGCTATTGTGAAGGCTCGCTTTGGCCCAGGGCAAACGAAGCGCCGGGGGAAATCTTAGCAGAGCCCGGCGCCTTTCCACGGTTCAAAGCGTGGAACAGCAGACTCTTTTGCAAAGAAGAGAGCGCACAGGCAACAGCAGCCCGCACGTTTCTCAGTGAAAGGGAGAACTCCCTGACTTCATCCAGTCCTCTGAGCAAAGCAGGCAGAGGGAGAGAAACTTTCTTTCCTTCCTCTTTCCTGCAACGAATTCCTCCTTTGCTCTTGCAAACGCAAGGCTTCTTCTGAAAAACTACGTCGCGGTGCAGGGATCCTTCCAGAGGAGCAACGGCATAGTTTTAGCTGGAAGGGCTTGGCAGAGCAGCCGGGGAGAAAAGACCTCTTGCGATTCTCTTTTCTTTCTGCCTGAATGCGGTCAATTGGCACTTGCCAAAGCAAGGTTTCCCAGCACAAACTACAAAGCAGCTGCTCTCTCCTGGCAGAGGAAATCCCATGCAGTGTTGCCCTGGCGAGATAGTGTTGCTACAGCGAGGCCCAGGGAAAACAGACTGCCTAGAGAAATCCTAGCAAAGCCCTGTGTTTCCCCACAGGAATGTATGTCAGTTTCAGTTCTTTGCCAGCAACGGAGCTCACAGGCAACATCAGATTGTGTGTATCTCAGTGAGAGAAAGAACACTGTGACTTCCCCCGTTCCTCTGACGAAAGCGGTTAGAGGGAGAAAAGCGTCCTTTGCTTTCGCTTTCCCGCAGTGAGCTCGGCAGATCTGCCCTTCGCGAAGGGCCGTTTTCCCCCGGAGAACTGCCTCGCGGTAGCCCTGTTCTGGAAGTGGAACGAGTATGCAGTGTTAGCGTTCAGCTATTGTGAAGGCTCGCTTTGGCCCAGGGCAAACGAAGCGCCGGGGGAAATCTTAGCAGAGCCCGGCGCCTTTCCACGGTTCAAAGCGTGGAACAGCAGACTCTTTTGCAAAGAAGAGAGCGCACAGGCAACAGCAGCCCGCACGTTTCTCAGTGAAAGGGAGAACTCCCTGACTTCATCCAGTTCTCTGAGCAAGGCAGGCAGAGGGAGAGAAACTTTCTTTCCTTCCTCTTTCCTGCAACGAATTCCTCCTTTGCTCTTGCAAACGCAAGGCTTCTTCTGAAAAACTACGTCGCGGTGCAGGGATCCTTCCAGAGGAGCAACGGCATAGTTTTAGCTGGAAGGGCTTGGCAGAGCAGCCGGGGAGAAAAGACCTCTTGCGATTCTCTTTTCTTTCTGCCTGAATGCGGTCAATTGGCACTTGCCAAAGCAAGGTTTCCCAGCACAAACTACAAAGCAGCAGCTCTCTCCTGGCAGAGGAAATCCCATGCAGTGTTGCCCTGGCGAGATAGTGTTGCTACAGCGAGGCCCAGGGAAAACAGACTGCCTAGAGAAATCCTAGCAAAGCCCTGTGTTTCCCCACAGGAATGTATGTCAGTTTCAGTTCTTTGCCAGCAACGGAGCTCACAGGCAACATCAGATTGTGTGTATCTCAGTGAGAGAAAGAACACTGTGACTTCCCCCGTTCCTCTGACGAAAGCGGTTAGAGGGAGAAAAGCGTCCTTTGCTTTCGCTTTCCCGCAGTGAGCTCGGCAGATCTGCCCTTCGCGAAGGGCCGTTTTCTCCCGGAGAACTGCCTCGCGGTAGCCCTGTTCTGGAAGTGGAACGAGTATGCAGTGTTAGCGTTCAGCTATTGTGAAGGCTCGCTTTGGCCCAGGGCAAACGAAGCGCCGGGGGAAATCTTAGCAGAGCCCGGCGCCTTTCCACGGTTCAAAGCGTGGAACAGCAGACTCTTTTGCAAAGAAGAGAGCGCACAGGCAACAGCAGCCCGCACGTTTCTCAGTGAAAGGGAGAACTCCCTGACTTCATCCAGTCCTCTGAGCAAAGCAGGCAGAGGGAGAGAAACTTTCTTTCCTTCCTCTTTCCTGCAACGAATTCCTCCTTTGCTCTTGCAAACGCAAGGCTTCTTCTGAAAAACTAGGTCGCGGTGCAGGGATCCTTCCAGAGGAGCAACGGCATAGTTTTAGCTGGAAGGGCTTGGCAGAGCAGCCGGGGAGAAAAGACCTCTTGCGATTCTCTTTTCTTTCTGCCTGAATGCGGTCAATTGGCACTTGCCAAAGCAAGGTTTCCCAGCACAAACTACAAAGCAGCTGCTCTCTCCTGGCAGAGGAAATCCCATGCAGTGTTGCCCTGGCGAGATAGTGTTGCTACAGCGAGGCCCAGGGAAAACAGACTGCCTAGAGAAATCCTAGCAAAGCCCTGTGTTTCCCCACAGGAATGTATGTCAGTTTCAGTTCTTTGCCAGCAACGGAGCTCACAGGCAACATCAGATTGTGTGTATCTCAGTGAGAGAAAGAACACTGTGACTTCCCCCGTTCCTCTGACGAAAGCGGTTAGAGGGAGAAAAGCGTCCTTTGCTTTCGCTTTCCCGCAGTGAGCTCGGCAGATCTGCCCTTCGCGAAGGGCCGTTTTCCCCCGGAGAACTGCCTCGCGGTAGCCCTGTTCTGGAAGTGGAACGAGTATGCAGTGTTAGCGTTCAGCTATTGTGAAGGCTCGCTTTGGCCCAGGGCAAACGAAGCGCCGGGGGAAATCTTAGCAGAGCCCGGCGCCTTTCCACGGTTCAAAGCGTGGAACAGCAGACTCTTTTGCAAAGAAGAGAGCGCACAGGCAACAGCAGCCCGCACGTTTCTCAGTGAAAGGGAGAACTCCCTGACTTCATCCAGTTCTCTGAGCAAGGCAGGCAGAGGGAGAGAAACTTTCTTTCCTTCCTCTTTCCTGCAACGAATTCCTCCTTTGCTCTTGCAAACGCAAGGCTTCTTCTGAAAAACTACGTCGCGGTGCAGGGATCCTTCCAGAGGAGCAACGGCATAGTTTTAGCTGGAAGGGCTTGGCAGAGCAGCCGGGGAGAAAAGGCCTCTTGCGATTCTCTTTTCTTTCTGCCTGAATGCGGTCAATTGGCACTTGCCAAAGCAAGGTTTCCCAGCACAAACTACAAAGCAGCAGCTCTCTCCTGGCAGAGGAAATCCCATGCAGTGTTGCCCTGGCGAGATAGTGTTGCTACAGCGAGGCTCAGGGAAAACAGACTGCCTAGAGAAATCCTAGCAAAGCCCTGTGTTTCCCCACAGGAATGTATGTCAGTTTCAGTTCTTTGCCAGCAACGGAGCTCACAGGCAACGTCAGATTGTGTGTATCTCAGTGAGAGAAAGAACACTGTCAGTTCCCCCGTTCCTCTGACGAAAGCGGTTAGAGGGAGAAAAGCGTCCTTTGCTTTCGCTTTCCCGCAGTGAGCTCGGCAGATCTGCCCTTCGCGAACGGCCGTTTTCTCCCGGAGAACTGCCTCGCGGTAGCCCTGTTCTGGAAGTGGAACGAGTATGCAGTGTTAGCGTTCAGCTATTGTGAAGGCTCGCTTTGGCCCAGGGCAAACGAAGCGCCGGGGGAATCTTAGCAGAGCCCGGCGCCTTTCCACGGTTCAAAGCGTGGAACAGCAGACTCTTTTGCAAAGAAGAGAGCGCACAGGCAACAGCAGCCCGCACGTTTCTCAGTGAAAGGGAGAACTCCCTGACTTCATCCAGTTCTCTGAGCAAAGCAGGCAGAGGGAGAGAAACTTTCTTTCCTTCCTCTTTCCTGCAACGAATTCCTCCTTTGCTCTTGCAAACGCAAGGCTTCTTCTGAAAAACTACGTCGCGGTGCAGGGATCCTTCCAGAGGAGCAACGGCATAGTTTTAGCTGGAAGGGCTTGGCAGAGCAGCCGGGGAGAAAAGACCTCTTGCGATTCTCTTTTCTTTCTGCCTGAATGCGGTCAACTGGCACTTGCCAAAGCAAGGTTTCCCAGCACAAACTACAAAGCAGCAGCTCTCTCCTGGCAGAGGAAATCCCATGCAGTGTTGCCCTGGCGAGATAGTGTTGCTACAGCGAGGCCCAGGGAAAACAGACTGCCTAGAGAAATCCTAGCAAAGCCCTGTGTTTCCCCACAGGAATGTATGTCAGTTTCAGTTCTTTGCCAGCAACGGAGCTCACAGGCAACATCAGATTGTGTGTATCTCAGTGAGAGAAAGAACACTGTGACTTCCCCCGTTCCTCTGACGAAAGCGGTTAGAGGGAGAAAAGCGTCCTTTGCTTTCGCTTTCCCGCAGTGAGCTCGGCAGATCTGCCCTTCGCGAAGGGCCGTTTTCTCCCGGAGAACTGCCTCGCGGTAGCCCTGTTCTGGAAGTGGAACGAGTATGCAGTGTTAGCGTTCAGCTATTGTGAAGGCTCGCTTTGGCCCAGGGCAAACGAAGCGCCGGGGGAAATCTTAGCAGAGCCCGGCGCCTTTCCACGGTTCAAAGCGTGGAACAGCAGACTCTTTTGCAAAGAAGAGAGCGCACAGGCAACAGCAGCCTGCACGTTTCTCAGTGAAAGGGAGAACTCCCTGACTTCATCCAGTCCTCTGAGCAAAGCAGGCAGAGGGAGAGAAACTTTCTTTCCTTCCTCTTTCCTGCAACGAATTCCTCCTTTGCTCTTGCAAACGCAAGGCTTCTTCTGAAAAACTACGTCGCGGTGCAGGGATCCTTCCAGAGGAGCAACGGCATAGTTTTAGCTGGAAGGGCTTGGCAGAGCAGCCGGGGAGAAAAGGCCTCCTGAGATTCTCTTTTCTTTCTGCCTGAATGCGGTCAATTGGCACTTGCCAAAGCAAGGTTTCCCAGCACAAACTACAAAGCAGCAGCTCTCTCCTGGCAGAGGAAATCCCATGCAGTGTTGCCCTGGCGAGATAGTGTTGCTACAGCGAGGCCCAGGGAAAACAGACTGCCTGGAGAAATCCTAGCAAAGCCCTGTGTTTCCCCACAGGAATGTATGTCAGTTTCAGTTCTTTGCCAGCAACGGAGCTCAGACGCAACATCAGATTGTGTGCATCTCAGTGAGAGAAAGAACACTGTGACTTCCCCCGTTCCTCTGACGAAAGCGGTTAGAGGGAGAAAAGAGTCCTTTGCTTTCGCTTTCCCGCAGTGAGCTCGGCAGATCTGCCCTTCGCGAAGGGCCGTTTTCCCCCGGAGAACTGCCTCGCGGTAGCCCTGTTCTGGAAGTGGAACGAGTATGCAGTGTTAGCGTTCAGCTATTGTGAAGGCTCGCTTTGGCCCAGGGCAAACGAAGCGCCGGGGGAAATCTTAGCAGAGCCCGGCGCCTTTCCACGGTTCAAAGCGTGGAACAGCAGACTCTTTTGCAAAGAAGAGAGCGCACAGGCAACAGCAGCCCGCACGTTTCTCAGTGAAAGGGAGAACTCCCTGACTTCATCCAGTCCTCTGAGCAAAGCAGGCAGAGGGAGAGAAACTTTCTTTCCTTCCTCTTTCCTGCAACGAATTCCTCCTTTGCTCTTGCAAACGCAAGGCTTCTTCTGAAAAACTACGTCGCGGTGCAGGGATCCTTCCAGAGGAGCAACGGCATAGTTTTAGCTGGAAGCTCTTGGCAGAGCAGCCGGGGAGAAAAGACCTCTTGCGATTCTCTTTTCTTTCTGCCTGAATGCGGTCAATTGGCACTTGCCAAAGCAAGGTTTCCCAGCACAAACTACAAAGCAGCTGCTCTCTCCTGGCAGAGGAAATCCCATGCAGTGTTGCCCTGGCGAGATAGTGTTGCTACAGCGAGGCCCAGGGAAAACAGACTGCCTAGAGAAATCCTAGCAAAGCCCTGTGTTTCCCCACAGGAATGTATGTCAGTTTCAGTTCTTTGCCAGCAACGGAGCTCACAGGCAACATCAGATTGTGTGTATCTCAGTGAGAGAAAGAACACTGTGACTTCCCCCGTTCCTCTGACGAAAGCGGTTAGAGGGAGAAAAGCGTCCTTTGCTTTCGCTTTCCCGCAGTGAGCTCGGCAGATCTGCCCTTCGCGAAGGGCCGTTTTCCCCCGGAGAACTGCCTCGCGGTAGCCCTGTTCTGGAAGTGGAACGAGTATGCAGTGTTAGCGTTCAGCTATTGTGAAGGCTCGCTTTGGCCCAGGGCAAACGAAGCGCCGGGGGAAATCTTAGCAGAGCCCGGCGCCTTTCCACGGTTCAAAGCGTGGAACAGCAGACTCTTTTGCAAAGAAGAGAGCGCACAGGCAACAGCAGCCTGCACGTTTCTCAGTGAAAGGGAGAACTCCCTGACTTCATCCAGTCCTCTGAGCAAAGCAGGCAGAGGGAGAGAAACTTTCTTTCCTTCCTCTTTCCTGCAACGAATTCCTCCTTTGCTCTTGCAAACGCAAGGCTTCTTCTGAAAAACTACGTCGCGGTGCAGGGATCCTTCCAGAGGAGCAACGGCATAGTTTTAGCTGGAAGGGCTTGGCAGAGCAGCCGGGGAGAAAAGGCCTCCTGAGATTCTCTTTTCTTTCTGCCTGAATGCGGTCAATTGGCACTTGCCAAAGCAAGGTTTCCCAGCACAAACTACAAAGCAGCAGCTCTCTCCTGGCAGAGGAAATCCCATGCAGTGTTGCCCTGGCGAGATAGTGTTGCTACAGCGAGGCCCAGGGAAAACAGACTGCCTGGAGAAATCCTAGCAAAGCCCTGTGTTTCCCCACAGGAATGTATGTCAGTTTCAGTTCTTTGCCAGCAACGGAGCTCAGACGCAACATCAGATTGTGTGCATCTCAGTGAGAGAAAGAACACTGTGACTTCCCCCGTTCCTCTGACGAAAGCGGTTAGAGGGAGAAAAGAGTCCTTTGCTTTCGCTTTCCCGCAGTGAGCTCGGCAGATCTGCCCTTCGCGAAGGGCCGTTTTCCCCCGGAGAACTGCCTCGCGGTAGCCCTGTTCTGGAAGTGGAACGAGTATGCAGTGTTAGCGTTCAGCTATTGTGAAGGCTCGCTTTGGCCCAGGGCAAACGAAGCGCCGGGGGAAATCTTAGCAGAGCCCGGCGCCTTTCCACGGTTCAAAGCGTGGAACAGCAGACTCTTTTGCAAAGAAGAGAGCGCACAGGCAACAGCAGCCCGCACGTTTCTCAGTGAAAGGGAGAACTCCCTGACTTCATCCAGTCCTCTGAGCAAAGCAGGCAGAGGGAGAGAAACTTTCTTTCCTTCCTCTTTCCTGCAACGAATTCCTCCTTTGCTCTTGCAAACGCAAGGCTTCTTCTGAAAAACTACGTCGCGGTGCAGGGATCCTTCCAGAGGAGCAACGGCATAGTTTTAGCTGGAAGGGCTTGGCAGAGCAGCCGGGGAGAAAAGACCTCTTGCGATTCTCTTTTCTTTCTGCCTGAATGCGGTCAATTGGCACTTGCCAAAGCAAGGTTTCCCAGCACAAACTACAAAGCAGCTGCTCTCTCCTGGCAGAGGAAATCCCATGCAGTGTTGCCCTGGCGAGATAGTGTTGCTACAGCGAGGCCCAGGGAAAACAGACTGCCTAGAGAAATCCTAGCAAAGCCCTGTGTTTCCCCACAGGAATGTATGTCAGTTTCAGTTCTTTGCCAGCAACGGAGCTCACAGGCAACATCAGATTGTGTGTATCTCAGTGAGAGAAAGAACACTGTGACTTCCCCCGTTCCTCTGACGAAAGCGGTTAGAGGGAGAAAAGCGTCCTTTGCTTTCGCTTTCCCGCAGTGAGCTCGGCAGATCTGCCCTTCGCGAAGGGCCGTTTTCCCCCGGAGAACTGCCTCGCGGTAGCCCTGTTCTGGAAGTGGAACGAGTATGCAGTGTTAGCGTTCAGCTATTGTGAAGGCTCGCTTTGGCCCAGGGCAAACGAAGCGCCGGGGGAAATCTTAGCAGAGCCCGGCGCCTTTCCACGGTTCAAAGCGTGGAACAGCAGACTCTTTTGCAAAGAAGAGAGCGCACAGGCAACAGCAGCCCGCACGTTTCTCAGTGAAAGGGAGAACTCCCTGACTTCATCCAGTTCTCTGAGCAAGGCAGGCAGAGGGAGAGAAACTTTCTTTCCTTCCTCTTTCCTGCAACGAATTCCTCCTTTGCTCTTGCAAACGCAAGGCTTCTTCTGAAAAACTACGTCGCGGTGCAGGGATCCTTCCAGAGGAGCAACGGCATAGTTTTAGCTGGAAGGGCTTGGCAGAGCAGCCGGGGAGAAAAGACCTCTTGCGATTCTCTTTTCTTTCTGCCTGAATGCGGTCAATTGGCACTTGCCAAAGCAAGGTTTCCCAGCACAAACTACAAAGCAGCAGCTCTCTCCTGGCAGAGGAAATCCCATGCAGTGTTGCCCTGGCGAGATAGTGTTGCTACAGCGAGGCCCAGGGAAAACAGACTGCCTAGAGAAATCCTAGCAAAGCCCTGTGTTTCCCCACAGGAATGTATGTCAGTTTCAGTTCTTTGCCAGCAACGGAGCTCACAGGCAACATCAGATTGTGTGTATCTCAGTGAGAGAAAGAACACTGTGACTTCCCCCGTTCCTCTGACGAAAGCGGTTAGAGGGAGAAAAGCGTCCTTTGCTTTCGCTTTCCCGCAGTG
>NW_026975497.1:0-48630 GCF_030014295.1 Loxodonta africana
CTGAAACCCTAACCCTCAAACTAAACGTAACACTAAATCTCCCCTAACCCTGACCGTACCATAAACGTAACCCTAACTCTAAACTCAAAACTAACCCTGACCCTAACTCTAACTCTAACCCTAATCCTAACCCTAAAACTTACCCTACACACTCAGCTTCAATGGAAACCTAGCACTAACCCTCATCTTACCATCTAAACCTAACCTCAACCCTTAACCTAACCCTATCTATAACCTTCACCTAGCCCTAAACCTAAACATGACTTAACCCTAACACTAACCCTAACCCTAAATCTAAACCTAACCTTAACCCTAAACTGAATCCTAACCTAAGCTCTAACCCTAACCCCTAACGCTAACCCTAAGCTCAACCCTCACCCTTCAATTAAACTTTACCCCAGCTGTAGCCCTAACCCTAAGCCGAACCCTAAACCTGACCCTAACATTAACCCAAACACCTAACCCTAACCCTAAGCCTAATCCTAAACCTAACCCTAACCTTAACCCAAATGCCTAAGCCTAACCCTAACCCTCATCCTTAACCTAAACTTCACCCTAAACCTAAGGCTAACCCTAACCCTGAAAGTAAAGCTAACCCTTAACTATCCCCTAACTCTAGCCCTGACCCTAAACCTAATGCTAACCCTAGCCCTAACAGTAACACCCTAAAACATCAGCTTAATGTAAACTTAACACTAACCCTCCCATGAACCCCTAACCCTAACCCTACCCCGCATCCTACACCTAACCCAGACCTAAACCTAACCCTTTCTCTAACCCTAAATTAACCCTAACCTTAACTCTACCCTAACCCTAACAATAACTCTAAACCTGACCATAAGCATAATCCTAAACCCTAGCACTAACTCTAACTCTAAATCTAACCCTAAGCTAGCCCTACCCTTTACCGTAAACCTAGCCTTAACCCTAACCTTACCCCTACCCAAACCCTAACGCTATACCTAACCCGAACACTAACCTTAACCCTACTCTAACCTTAAGCCTAACCCTGACTATTAACTGAAACTTCACCCTAACCCTAAGCCTAACTCTAACTCTAACCCTAACCATAACAATTACCCTAAACCCTCGCCTTAACTGTAAACCTAACCCTAACCCTCACCCTAATCCTTAACCGTATCCCCAACCCTAAACCTAACGCTATCCCCAAACTTATCCCTAACCCTAACCCTAATACGAACAGTAACCCAAATCTAACCCTAACCCTAATATTAAACCTAAACTGAAATCTACCCTAACCATAAACCTAACCCTAACACCCTAAACCTAACGTCTAACACCGTCTATAATCCTAACCCTTACCATAACCCTCACCCTTAACCTAAACTTCACACTAACCCTAAACCTAACCTAACGCTGACCCTAGACATAACGCCTAACCCTCACCGAACCCTAAACCTATCCTTAACACTAACCTGAACACAAACCCAAACCCTAGCCCTCACCATAAAAATAACCCTCACCCTATCCTGAACTTCATCCAAACACTAACCATAACCTTAACCCTAAACCTAGACCTAACCCAAACCCTAACCTTAAACCTAACTCTAAGAATAACGCTAGTCCATCTGTAACCCGAAACCGAACACTTACAATAGCCCTGAACCTAACCCTAAAATAATCCTAATCCTAACCCTAGACCTAATCCTAACCCTACCCCTAACCTTTACCCTAAATAGAACACTAAGTCTAACCCTCAACATGGACCTAAACCTAATTCTTACCCTACACCTAACCCTAATCCTAAACCAAACCCTAACTCTGACTATAACCCTAATCATAACAATTACCCTAAACCCTCACCTTAACTGTAAAACTAACCGTAACCCGCACCCTAAATCCTAACCGTATCCCACAACCCTAACCCTAATGCTATCCCTAACCCTAACCCTAACATTAACCTGAAACCCCTGAGCCCTAATGATAAACCTAACCCTAACACAAACCCTAACCCTAACACCAAAGCCTAGCAAAAACCTTAACACTAACTCTCACCCTAACTCTAACACTAACCCGAAACCGAATCATGAACCTAACCCTAAGCCTAAACCAAACCTAACCATGACCAGAACCGCAAGGCCTAACCGGAACCCTCACCCAAACCCTAACCCTAAACTACACCTCTAACCCCTAACGCCTTATCATAACGATAATCCTAACCCTAACCAACCCTAACCCTAAAACTAACCCTCACCCCAACCACAAAGCCTAACACAACCATGACCCTAACCCTAAACGTAACACTAAACTTAACCCTAACCTTTAATCTAACACTAACCCTAAAACTGAACACAACCCCTGAACGTAACCCTAACCCTGAACATAACCTTAACACTAACCTGAAAACAAGCCCAAACCTTAGCCATAACCCTAACCCTCACCCTATCTTAAACTTCACCCTATCCCTAACCTAAAACTCACCCTGACTTTAACCCTAACCCTCCCCATAAACCTAACCCTCACCTTAACCTTGGCCCACCTGTAACCCGAAACCTGACCCTTACAATAAGTCTGACCCTAATCCTCGCCCTAAACCTAATTCTAATTCTAACCCTGACCCTAACCCTAACCTAACCTCAACCCTATCTTTAAGCCTACCATAAACTTAAACCTAACCCTAACCCTTAACCTTAACTCTAACCCTAACCCTAGCCCTAACCCTAACCTTAACGCTAACACTTACCCAGAACCCTCACCTTAACTGTAAATGTAACTCTAACTCTTACCCTAACCCTAAACTTAACCCTAATTAGAACCTTAACCTAAACCTAACTGAAACAGTAACCCTTAACCCTAACTCTCATCCTAATCCTTAGCCTAAAACTAACCTTAACCCTAAACCTAACCCTAACCACTGACCCTAACTCTAACCCTAACCCTAAGCCGAACCCTCACCCTTAACCAGAATTTCACCCTAAGCATAACGCTAAGCGTACCCTAACTTCATTCAAACCCGAACCCTAAGCAAAACTAACACTAACACTACACGTAACCCTAACCCTAAGCCTAACCCTAACCCTGACTCTGACCTGAACCCAAACCCCTAACCCCAACCCTCTCGCTTAACATAAACTTCTCTGTAACCCTAACCCTCAAACTAAACGTAACACTAAATCTCCCCTAACCCTGACCGTACCATAAACGTAACCCTAACTCTAAACTCAAAACTAACCCTGACCCTAACTCTAACTCTAACCCTAATCCTAACCCTAAAACTTACCCTACACACTCAGCTTCAATGGAAACCTAGCACTAACCCTCATCTTACCATCTAAACCTAACCTCAACCCTTAACCTAACCCTATCTATAACCTTCACCTAGCCCTAAACCTAAACATGACTTAACCCTAACACTAACCCTAACCCTAAATCTAAACCTAACCTTAACCCTAAACTGAATCCTAACCTAAGCTCTAACCCTAACCCCTAACGCTAACCCTAAGCTCAACCCTCACCCTTCAATTAAACTTTACCCCAGCTGTAGCCCTAACCCTAAGCCGAACCCTAAACCTGACCCTAACATTAACCCAAACACCTAACCCTAACCCTAAGCCTAATCCTAAACCTAACCCTAACCTTAACCCAAATGCCTAAGCCTAACCCTAACCCTCATCCTTAACCTAAACTTCACCCTAAACCTAAGGCTAACCCTAACCCTGAAAGTAAAGCTAACCCTTAACTATCCCCTAACTCTAGCCCTGACCCTAAACCTAATGCTAACCCTAGCCCTAACAGTAACACCCTAAAACATCAGCTTAATGTAAACTTAACACTAACCCTCCCATGAACCCCTAACCCTAACCCTACCCCGCATCCTACACCTAACCCAGACCTAAACCTAACCCTTTCTCTAACCCTAAATTAACCCTAACCTTAACTCTACCCTAACCCTAACAATAACTCTAAACCTGACCATAAGCATAATCCTAAACCCTAGCACTAACTCTAACTCTAAATCTAACCCTAAGCTAGCCCTACCCTTTACCGTAAACCTAGCCTTAACCCTAACCTTACCCCTACCCAAACCCTAACGCTATACCTAACCCGAACACTAACCTTAACCCTACTCTAACCTTAAGCCTAACCCTGACTATTAACTGAAACTTCACCCTAACCCTAAGCCTAACTCTAACTCTAACCCTAACCATAACAATTACCCTAAACCCTCGCCTTAACTGTAAACCTAACCCTAACCCTCACCCTAATCCTTAACCGTATCCCCAACCCTAAACCTAACGCTATCCCCAAACTTATCCCTAACCCTAATATGAACAGTAACCCAAATCTAACCCTAACCCTAATATTAAACCTAAACTGAAATCTACCCTAACCATAAACCTAACCCTAACACCCTAAACCTAACGTCTAACACCGTCTATAATCCTAACCCTTACCATAACCCTCACCCTTAACCTAAACTTCACACTAACCCTAAACCTAACCTAACGCTGACCCTAGACATAACGCCTAACCCTCACCGAACCCTAAACCTATCCTTAACACTAACCGGAACACAAACCCAAACCCTAGCCCTCACCATAAAAATAACCCTCACCCTATCCTGAACTTCATCCAAACACTAACCATAACCTTAACCCTAAACCTAGACCTAACCCAAACCCTAACCTTAAACCTAACTCTAAGAATAACGCTAGTCCATCTGTAACCCGAAACCGAACACTTACAATAGCCCTGAACCTAACCCTAAAATAATCCTAATCCTAACCCTAGACCTAATCCTAACCCTACCCCTAACCTTTACCCTAAATAGAACACTAAGTCTAACCCTCAACATGGACCTAAACCTAATTCTTACCCTACACCTAACCCTAATCCTAAACCAAACCCTAACTCTGACTATAACCCTAATCATAACAATTACCCTAAACCCTCACCTTAACTGTAAAACTAACCGTAACCCGCACCCTAAATCCTAACCGTATCCCACAACCCTAACCCTAATGCTATCCCTAACCCTAACCCTAACATTAACCTGAAACCCCTGAGCCCTAATGATAAAC
Organism: Loxodonta africana; assembly: GCF_030014295.1. Lineage (NCBI taxonomy): Eukaryota > Metazoa > Chordata > Mammalia > Proboscidea > Elephantidae > Loxodonta > Loxodonta africana. Next base: position 5,043 of record NW_026975497.1, read on the forward strand.
CTAACCCTAACACAAACCCTAACCCTAACACCAAAGCCTAGCAAAAACCTTAACACTAACTCTCACCCTAACTCTAACACTAACCCGAAACCGAATCATGAACCTAACCCTAAGCCTAAACCAAACCTAACCATGACCAGAACCGCAAGGCCTAACCGGAACCCTCACCCAAACCCTAACCCTAAACTACACCTCTAACCCCTAACGCCTTATCATAACGATAATCCTAACCCTAACCAACCCTAACCCTAAAACTAACCCTCACCCCAACCACAAAGCCTAACACAACCATGACCCTAACCCTAAACGTAACACTAAACTTAACCCTAACCTTTAATCTAACACTAACCCTAAAACTGAACACAACCCCTGAACGTAACCCTAACCCTGAACATAACCTTAACACTAACCTGAAAACAAGCCCAAACCTTAGCCATAACCCTAACCCTCACCCTATCTTAAACTTCACCCTATCCCTAACCTAAAACTCACCCTGACTTTAACCCTAACCCTCCCCATAAACCTAACCCTCACCTTAACCTTGGCCCACCTGTAACCCGAAACCTGACCCTTACAATAAGTCTGACCCTAATCCTCGCCCTAAACCTAATTCTAATTCTAACCCTGACCCTAACCCTAACCTAACCTCAACCCTATCTTTAAGCCTACCATAAACTTAAACCTAACCCTAACCCTTAACCTTAACTCTAACCCTAACCCTAGCCCTAACCCTAACCTTAACGCTAACACTTACCCAGAACCCTCACCTTAACTGTAAATGTAACTCTAACTCTTACCCTAAACCTAAACTTAACCCTAATTAGAACCTTAACCTAAACCTAACTGAAACAGTAACCCTTAACCCTAACTCTCATCCTAATCCTTAGCCTAAAACTAACCTTAACCCTAAACCTAACCCTAACCACTGACCCTAACTCTAACCCTAACCCTAAGCCGAACCCTCACCCTTAACCAGAATTTCACCCTAAGCATAACGCTAAGCGTACCCTAACTTCATTCAAACCCGAACCCTAAGCAAAACTAACACTAACACTACACGTAACCCTAACCCTAAGCCTAACCCTAACCCTGACTCTGACCTGAACCCAAACCCCTAACCCCAACCCTCTCGCTTAACATAAACTTCTCTGTAACCCTAACCCTCAAACTAAACGTAACACTAAATCTCCCCTAACCCTGACCGTACCATAAACGTAACCCTAACTCTAAACTCAAAACTAACCCTGACCCTAACTCTAACTCTAACCCTAATCCTAACCCTAAAACTTACCCTACACACTCAGCTTCAATGGAAACCTAGCACTAACCCTCATCTTACCATCTAAACCTAACCTCAACCCTTAACCTAACCCTATCTATAACCTTCACCTAGCCCTAAACCTAAACATGACTTAACCCTAACACTAACCCTAACCCTAAATCGAAACCTAACCTTAACCCTAAACTGAATCCTAACCTAAGCTCTAACCCTAACCCCTAACGCTAACCCTAAGCTCAACCCTCACCCTTCAATTAAACTTTACCCCAGCTGTAGCCCTAACCCTAAGCCGAACCCTAAACCTGACCCTAACATTAACCCAAACACCTAACCCTAACCCTAAGCCTAATCCTAAACCTAACCCTAACCTTAACCCAAATGCCTAAGCCTAACCCTAACCCTCATCCTTAACCTAAACTTCACCCTAAACCTAAGGCTAACCCTAACCCTGAAAGTAAAGCTAACCCTTAACTATCCCCTAACTCTAGCCCTGACCCTAAACCTAATGCTAACCCTAGCCCTAACAGTAACACCCTAAAACATCAGCTTAATGTAAACTTAACACTAACCCTCCCATGAACCCCTAACCCTAACCCTACCCCGCATCCTACACCTAACCCAGACCTAAACCTAACCCTTTCTCTAACCCTAAATTAACCCTAACCTTAACTCTACCCTAACCCTAACAATAACTCTAAACCTGACCATAAGCATAATCCTAAACCCTAGCACTAACTCTAACTCTAAATCTAACCCTAAGCTAGCCCTACCCTTTACCGTAAGCCTAGCCTTAACCCTAACCTTACCCCTACCCAAACCCTAACGCTATACCTAACCCGAACACTAACCTTAACCCTACTCTAACCTTAAGCCTAACCCTGACTATTAACTGAAACTTCACCCTAACCCTAAGCCTAACTCTAACTCTAACCCTAACCATAACAATTACCCTAAACCCTCGCCTTAACTGTAAACCTAACCCTAACCCTCACCCTAATCCTTAACCGTATCCCCAACCCTAAACCTAACGCTATCCCCAAACTTATCCCTAACCCTAATATGAACAGTAACCCAAATCTAACCCTAACCCTAATATTAAACCTAAACTTAAATCTACCCTAACCATAAACCTAACCCTAACACCCTAAACCTAACGTCTAACACCGTCTATAATCCTAACCCTTACCATAACCCTCACCCTTAACCTAAACTTCACACTAACCCTAAACCTAACCTAACGCTGACCCTAGACATAACGCCTAACCCTCACCGAACCCTAAACCTATCCTTAACACTAACCTGAACACAAACCCAAACCCTAGCCCTCACCATAAAAATAACCCTCACCCTATCCTGAACTTCATCCAAACACTAACCATAACCTTAACCCTAAACCTAGACCTAACCCAAACCCTAACCTTAAACCTAACTCTAAGAATAACGCTAGTCCATCTGTAACCCTAAACCGAACACTTACAATAGCCCTGAACCTAACCCTAAAATAATCCTAATCCTAACCCTAGACCTAATCCTAACCCTACCCCTAACCTTTACCCTAAATAGAACACTAAGTCTAACCCTCAACATGGACCTAAACCTAATTCTTACCCTACACCTAACCCTAATCCTAAACCAAACCCTAACTCTGACTATAACCCTAATCATAACAATTACCCTAAAACCTCACCTTAACTGTAAAACTAACCGTAACCCGCACCCCAAATCCTAACCGTATCCCACAACCCTAACCCTAATGCTATCCCTAACCCTAACCCTAACATTAACCTGAAACCCCTGAGCCCTAATGATAAACCTAACCCTAACACAAACCCTAACCCTAACACCAAAGCCTAGCAAAAACCTTAACACTAACTCTCACCCTAACTCTAACACTAACCCGAAACCGAATCATGAACCTAACCCTAAGCCTAAACCAAACCTAACCATGACCAGAACCGCAAGGCCTAACCGGAACCCTCACCCAAACCCTAACCCTAAACTACACCTCTAACCCCTAACGCCTTATCATAACGATAATCCTAACCCTAACCAACCCTAACCCTAAAACTAACCCTCACCCCAACCACAAAGCCTAACACAACCATGACCCTAACCCTAAACGTAACACTAAACTTAACCCTAACCTTAAATCTAACCCTAACCCTAAACCTGAACACAACCCCTGAACGTAACCCTAACCCTGAACATAACCTTAACACTAACCTGAAAACAAGCCCAAACCTTAGCCATAACCGTAACCCTCACCCTATCTTAAACTTCACCCTATCCCTAACCTAAAACTCACCCTGATTTTAACCCTAACCCTCCCCATAAACCTAACCCTCACCTTAACCTTGGCCCACCTGTAACCCGAAACCTAACCCTTACAATAACTCTGACCCTAATCCTCGCCCTAAACCTAATTCTAATTCTAACCCTGACCCTAACCCTAACCTAACCTCAACCCTATCTTTAAGCCTACCATAAACTTAAACCTAACCCTAACCCTTAACCTTAACTCTAACCCTAACCCTAGCCCTAACCCTAACCTTAACGCTAACACTTACCCAGAACCCTCACCTTAACTGTAAATGTAACTCTAACTCTTACCCTAACCCTAAACTTAACCCTAATTATAACCTTAACCTAAACCTAACTGAAACAGTAACCCTTAACCCTAACTCTCATCCTAATCCTTAGCCTAAAACTAACCTTAACCCTAAACCTAACCCTAACCACTGACCCTAACTCTAACCCTAACCCTAAGCCGAACCCTCACCCTTAACCAGAATTTCACCCTAAGCATAACGCTAAGCGTACCCTAACTTCATTCAAACCCGAACCCTAAGCAAAACTAACACTAACACTACACGTAACCCTAACCCTAAGCCTAACCCTAACCCTGACTCTGACCTGAACCCAAACCCCTAACCCCAACCCTCTCGCTTAACATAAACTTCTCTGTAACCCTAACCCTCAAACTAAACGTAACACTAAATCTCCCCTAACCCTGACCGTACCATAAACGTAACCCTAACTCTAAACTCAAAACTAACCCTGACCCTAACTCTAACTCTAACCCTAATCCTAACCCTAAAACTTACCCTACACACTCAGCTTCAATGGAAACCTAGCACTAACCCTCATCTTACCATCTAAACCTAACCTCAACCCTTAACCTAACCCTATCTATAACCTTCACCTAGCCCTAAACCTAAACATGACTTAACCCTAACACTAACCCTAACCCTAAATCGAAACCTAACCTTAACCCTAAACTGAATCCTAACCTAAGCTCTAACCCTAACCCCTAACGCTAACCCTAAGCTCAACCCTCACCCTTCAATTAAACTTTACCCCAGCTGTAGCCCTAACCCTAAGCCGAACCCTAAACCTGACCCTAACATTAACCCAAACACCTAACCCTAACCCTAAGCCTAATCCTAAACCTAACCCTAACCTTAACCCAAATGCCTAAGCCTAACCCTAACCCTCATCCTTAACCTAAACTTCACCCTAAACCTAAGGCTAACCCTAACCCTGAAAGTAAAGCTAACCCTTAACTATGCCCTAACTCTAGCCCTGACCCTAAACCTAATGCTAACCCTAGCCCTAACAGTAACACCCTAAAACATCAGCTTAATGTAAACTTAACACTAACCCTCCCATGAACCCCTAACCCTAACCCTACCCCGCATCCTACACCTAACCCAGACCTAAACCTAACCCTTTCTCTAACCCTAAATTAACCCTAACCTTAACTCTACCCTAACCCTAACAATAACTCTAAACCTGACCATAAGCATAATCCTAAACCCTAGCACTAACTCTAACTCTAAATCTAACCCTAAGCTAGCCCTACCCTTTACCGTAAACCTAGCCTTAACCCTAACCTTACCCCTACCCAAACCCTAACGCTATACCTAACCCGAACACTAACCTTAACCCTACTCTAACCTTAAGCCTAACCCTGACTATTAACTGAAACTTCACCCTAACCCTAAGCCTAACTCTAACTCTAACCCTAACCATAACAATTACCCTAAACCCTCGCCTTAACTGTAAACCTAACCCTAACCCTCACCCTAATCCTTAACCGTATCCCCAACCCTAAACCTAACGCTATCCCCAAACTTATCCCTAACCCTAACCCTAATACGAACAGTAACCCAAATCTAACCCTAACCCTAATATTAAACCTAAACTGAAATCTACCCTAACCATAAACCTAACCCTAACACCCTAAACCTAACGTCTAACACCGTCTATAATCCTAACCCTTACCATAACCCTCACCCTTAACCTAAACTTCACACTAACCCTAAACCTAACCTAACGCTGACCCTAGACATAACGCCTAACCCTCACCGAACCCTAAACCTATCCTTAACACTAACCTGAACACAAACCCAAACCCTAGCCCTCACCATAAAAATAACCCTCACTCTATCCTGAACTTCATCCAAACACTAACCATAACCTTAACCCTAAACCTAGACCTAACCCAAACCCTAACCTTAAACCTAACTCTAAGAATAACGCTAGTCCATCTGTAACCCTAAACCGAACACTTACAATAGCCCTGAACCTAACCCTAAAATAATCCTAATCCTAACCCTAGACCTAATCCTAACCCTACCCCTAACCTTTACCCTAAATAGAACACTAAGTCTAACCCTCAACATGGACCTAAACCTAATTCTTACCCTACACCTAACCCTAATCCTAAACCAAACCCTAACTCTGACTATAACCCTAATCGTAACAATTACCCTAAACCCTCACCTTAACTGTAAAACTAACCGTAACCCGCACCCTAAATCCTAACCGTATCCCACAACCCTAACCCTAATGCTATCCCTAACCCTAACCCTAACATTAACCTGAAACCCCTGAGCCCTAATGATAAACCTAACCCTAACACAAACCCTAACCCTAACACCAAAGCCTAGCAAAAACCTTAACACTAACTCTCACCCTAAATCTAACACTAACCCGAAACCGAATCATGCACCTAACCCTAAGCCTAAACCAAACCTAACCATGACCAGAACCGCAAGGCCTAACCGGAACCCTCACCCAAACCCTAACCCTAAACTACACCTCTAACCCCTAACGCCTTATCATAACGATAATCCTAACCCTAACCAACTCTAACCCTAAAACTAACCCTCACCCCAACCACAAAGCCTAACACAACCATGACCCTAACCCTAAACGTAACACTAAACTTAACCCTAACCTTTAATCTAACACTAACCCTAAAACTGAACACAACCCCTGAACGTAACCCTAACCCTGAACATAACCTTAACACTAACCTGAAAACAAGCCCAAACCTTAGCCATAACCCTAACCCTCACCCTATCTTAAACTTCACCCTATCCCTAACCTAAAACTCACCCTGACTTTAACCCTAACCCTCCCCATAAACCTAACCCTCACCTTAACCTTGGCCCACCTGTAACCCGAAACCTAACCCTTACAATAACTCTGACCCTAATCCTCGCCCTAAACCTAATTCTAATTCTAACCCTGACCCTAACCCTAACCTAACCTCAACCCTATCTTTAAGCCTACCATAAACTTAAACCTAACCCTAACCCTTAACCTTAACTCTAACCCTAACCCTAGCCCTAACCCTAACCTTAACGGTAACACTTACCCAGAACCCTCACCTTAACTGTAAATGTAACTCTAACTCTTACCCTAACCCTAAACTTAACCCTAATTATAACCTTAACCTAAACCTAACTGAAACAGTAACCCTTAACCCTAACTCTCATCCTAATCCTTAGCCTAAAACTAACCTTAACCCTAAACCTAACCCTAACCACTGACCCTAACTCTAACCCTAACCCTAAGCCGAACCCTCACCCTTAACCAGAATTTCACCCTAAGCATAACGCTAAGCGTACCCTAACTTCATTCAAACCCGAACCCTAAGCAAAACTAACACTAACACTACACGTAACCCTAACCCTAAGCCTAACCCTAACCCTGACTCTGACCTGAACCCAAACCCCTAACCCCAACCCTCTCGCTTAACATAAACTTCTCTGTAACCCTAACCCTCAAACTAAACGTAACACTAAATCTCCCCTAACCCTGACCGTACCATAAACGTAACCCTAACTCTAAACTCAAAACTAACCCTGACCCTAACTCTAACTCTAACCCTAATCCTAACCCTAAAACTTACCCTACACACTCAGCTTCAATGGAAACCTAGCACTAACCCTCATCTTACCATCCAAACCTAACCTCAACCCTTAACCTAACCCTATCTATAACCTTCACCTAGCCCTAAACCTAAACATGACTTAACCCTAACACTAACCCTAACCCTAAATCTAAACCTAACCTTAACCCTAAACTGAATCCTAACCTAAGCTCTAACCCTAACCCCTAACGCTAACCCTAAGCTCAACCCTCACCCTTCAATTAAACTTTACCCCAGCTGTAGCCCTAACCCTAAGCCGAACCCTAAACCTGACCCTAACATTAACCCAAACACCTAACCCTAACCCTAAGCCTAATCCTAAACCTAACCCTAACCTTAACCCAAATGCCTAAGCCTAACCCTAACCCTCATCCTTAACCTAAACTTCACCCTAAACCTAAGGCTAACCCTAACCCTGAAAGTAAAGCTAACCCTTAACTATCCCCTAACTCTAGCCCTGACCCTAAACCTAATGCTAACCCTAGCCCTAACAGTAACACCCTAAAACATCAGCTTAATGTAAACTTAACACTAACCCTCCCATGAACCCCTAACCCTAACCCTACCCCGCATCCTACACCTAACCCAGACCTAAACCTAACCCTTTCTCTAACCCTAAATTAACCCTAACCTTAACTCTACCCTAACCCTAACAATAACTCTAAACCTGACCATAAGCATAATCCTAAACCCTAGCACTAACTCTAACTCTAAATCTAACCCTAAGCTAGCCCTACCCTTTACCGTAAACCTAGCCTTAACCCTAACCTTACCCCTACCCAAACCCTAACGCTATACCTAACCCGAACACTAACCTTAACCCTACTCTAACCTTAAGCCTAACCCTGACTATTAACTGAAACTTCACCCTAACCCTAAGCCTAACTCTAACTCTAACCCTAACCCTAACCATAACAATTACCCTAAACCCTCGCCTTAACTGTAAACCTAACCCTAACCCTCACCCTAATCCTTAACCGTATCCCCAACCCTAAACCTAACGCTATCCCCAAACTTATCCCTAACCCTAATACGAACAGTAACCCAAATCTAACCCTAACCCTAATATTAAACCTAAACTGAAATCTACCCTAACCATAAACCTAACCCTAACACCCTAAACCTAACGTCTAACACCGTCTATAATCCTAACCCTTACCATAACCCTCACCCTTAACCTAAACTTCACACTAACCCTAAACCTAACCTAACGCTGACCCTAGACATAACGCCTAACCCTCACCGAACCCTAAACCTATCCTTAACACTAACCTGAACACAAACCCAAACCCTAGCCCTCACCATAAAAATAACCCTCACCCTATCCTGAACTTCATCCAAACACTAACCGTAACCTTAACCCTAAACCTAGACCTAACCCAAACCCTAACCTTAAACCTAACTCTAAGAATAACGCTAGTCCATCTGTAACCCTAAACCGAACACTTACAATAGCCCTGAACCTAACCCTAAAATAATCCTAATCCTAACCCTAGACCTAATCCTAACCCTACCCCTAACCTTTACCCTAAATAGAACACTAAGTCTAACCCTCAACATGGACCTAAACCTAATTCTTACCCTACACCTAACCCTAATCCTAAACCAAACCCTAACTCTGACTATAACCCTAATCATAACAATTACCCTAAAACCTCACCTTAACTGTAAAACTAACCGTAACCCGCACCCCAAATCCTAACCGTATCCCACAACCCTAACCCTAATGCTATCCCTAACCCTAACCCTAACATTAACCTGAAACCCCTGAGCCCTAATGATAAACCTAACCCTAACACAAACCCTAACCCTAACACCAAAGCCTAGCAAAAACCTTAACACTAACTCTCACCCTAACTCTAACACTAACCCGAAACCGAATCATGAACCTAACCCTAAGCCTAAACCAAACCTAACCATGACCAGAACCGCAAGGCCTAACCGGAACCCTCACCCAAACCCTAACCCTAAACTACACCTCTAACCCCTAACGCCTTATCATAACGATAATCCTAACCCTAACCAACCCTAACCCTAAAACTAACCCTCACCCCAACCACAAAGCCTAACACAACCATGACCCTAACCCTAAACGTAACACTAAACTTAACCCTAACCTTTAATCTAACACTAACCCTAAAACTGAACACAACCCCTGAACGTAACCCTAACCCTGAACATAACCTTAACACTAACCTGAAAACAAGCCCAAACCTTAGCCATAACCCTAACCCTCACCCTATCTTAAACTTCACCCTATCCCTAACCTAAAACTCACCCTGACTTTAACCCTAACCCTCCCCATAAACCTAACCCTCACCTTAACCTTGGCCCACCTGTAACCCGAAACCTAACCCTTACAATAACTCTGACCCTAATCCTCGCCCTAAACCTAATTCTAATTCTAACCCTGACCCTAACCCTAACCTAACTTCAACCCTATCTTTAAGCCTACCATAAACTTAAACCTAACCCTAACCCTTAACCTTAACTCTAACCCTAACCCTAGCCCTAACCCTAACCTTAACGGTAACACTTACCCAGAACCCTCACCTTAACTGTAAATGTAACTCTAACTCTTACCCTAACCCTAAACTTAACCCTAATTATAACCTTAACCTAAACCTAACTGAAACAGTAACCCTTAACCCTAACTCTCATCCTAATCCTTAGCCTAAAACTAACCTTAACCCTAAACCTAACCCTAACCACTGACCCTAACTCTAACCCTAACCCTAAGCCGAACCCTCACCCTTAACCAGAATTTCACCCTAAGCATAACGCTAAGCGTACCCTAACTTCATTCAAACCCGAACCCTAAGCAAAGCTAACACTAACACTACAAGTAACCCTAACCCTAAGCCTAACCCTAACCCTGACTCTGACCTGAACCCAAACCCCTAACCCCAACCCTCTCGCTTAACATAAACTTCTCTGTAACCCTAACCCTAAAACTAAACGTAACACTAAATCTCCCCTAACCCTGACGGTACCATAAACGTAACCCTAACTCTAAACTCAAAACTAACCCTGACCCTAACTCTAACTCTAACCCTAATCCTAACCCTAAAACTTACCCTACACACTCAGCTTCAATGGAAACCTAGCACTAACCCTCATCTTACCATCTAAACCTAACCTCAACCCTTAACCTAACCCTATCTATAACCTTCACCTAGCCCTAAACCTAAACATGACTTAACCCTAACACTAACCCTAACCCTAAATCTAAACCTAACCTTAACCCTAAACTGAATCCTAACCTAAGCTCTAACCCTAACCCCTAACGCTAACCCTAAGCTCAACCCTCACCCTTCAATTAAACTTTACCCCAGCTGTAGCCCTAACCCTAAGCCGAACCCTAAACCTGACCCTAACATTAACCCAAACACCTAACCCTAACCCTAAGCCTAATCCTAAACCTAACCCTAACCTTAACCCAAATGCCTAAGCCTAACCCTAACCCTCATCCTTAACCTAAACTTCACCCTAAACCTAAGGCTAACCCTAACCCTGAAAGTAAAGCTAACCCTTAACTATCCCCTAACTCTAGCCCTGACCCTAAACCTAATGCTAACCCTAGCCCTAACAGTAACACCCTAAAACATCAGCTTAATGTAAACTTAACACTAACCCTCCCATGAACCCCTAACCCTAACCCTACCCCACATCCTACACCTAACCCAGACCTAAACCTAACCCTTTCTCTAACCCTAAATTAACCCTAACCTTAACTCTACCCTAACCCTAACTATAACTCTAAACCTGACCATAACCATAATCCTAAACCCTAGCACTAACTCTAACTCTAAATCTAACCCTAAGCTAGCCCTACCCTTTACCGTAAACCTAGCCTTAACCCTAACCTTACCCCTACCCAAACCCTAACGCTATACCTAACCCGAACACTAACCTTAACCCTACTCTAACCTTAAGCCTAACCCTGACTATTAACTGAAACTTCACCCTAACCCTAAGCCTAACTCTAACTCTAACCCTAACCATAACAATTACCCTAAACCCTCGCCTTAACTGTAAACCTAACCCTAACCCTCGCCCTAATCCTTAACCGTATCCCCAACCCTAAACCTAACGCTATCCCCAAACTTATCCCTAACCCTAATACGAACAGTAACCCAAATCTAACCCTAACCCTAATATTAAACCTAAACTGAAATCTACCCTAACCATAAACCTAACCCTAACACCCTAAACCTAACGTCTAACACCGTCTATAATCCTAACCCTTACCATAACCCTCACCCTTAACCTAAACTTCACACTAACCCTAAACCTAACCTAACGCTGACCCTAGACATAACGCCTAACCCTCACCGAACCCTAAACCTATCCTTAACACTAACCTGAACACAAACCCAAACCCTAGCCCTCACCATAAAAATAACCCTCACCCTATCCTGAACTTCATCCAAACACTAACCGTAACCTTAACCCTAAACCTAGACCTAACCCAAACCCTAACCTTAAACCTAACTCTAAGAATAACGCTAGTCCATCTGTAACCCTAAACCGAACACTTACAATAGCCCTGAACCTAACCCTAAAATAATCCTAATCCTAACCCTAGACCTAATCCTAACCCTACCCCTAACCTTTACCCTAAATAGAACACTAAGTCTAACCCTCAACATGGACCTAAACCTAATTCTTACCCTACACCTAACCCTAATCCTAAACCAAACCCTAACTCTGACTATAACCCTAATCATAACAATTACCCTAAAACCTCACCTTAACTGTAAAACTAACCGTAACCCGCACCCCAAATCCTAACCGTATCCCACAACCCTAACCCTAATGCTATCCCTAACCCTAACCCTAACATTAACCTGAAACCCCTGAGCCCTAATGATAAACCTAACCCTAACACAAACCCTAACCCTAACACCAAAGCCTAGCAAAAACCTTAACACTAACTCTCACCCTAACTCTAACACTAACCCGAAACCGAATCATGAACCTAACCCTAAGCCTAAACCAAACCTAACCATGACCAGAACCGCAAGGCCTAACCGGAACCCTCACCCAAACCCTAACCCTAAACTACACCTCTAACCCCTAACGCCTTATCATAACGATAATCCTAACCCTAACCAACCCTAACCCTAAAACTAACCCTCACCCCAACCACAAAGCCTAACACAACCATGACCCTAACCCTAAACGTAACACTAAACTTAACCCTAACCTTTAATCTAACACTAACCCTAAAACTGAACACAACCCCTGAACGTAACCCTAACCCTGAACATAACCTTAACACTAACCTGAAAACAAGCCCAAACCTTAGCCATAACCCTAACCCTCACCCTATCTTAAACTTCACCCTATCCCTAACCTAAAACTCACCCTGACTTTAACCCTAACCCTCCCCATAAACCTAACCCTCACCTTAACCTTGGCCCACCTGTAACCCGAAACCTAACCCTTACAATAACTCTGACCCTAATCCTCGCCCTAAACCTAATTCTAATTCTAACCCTGACCCTAACCCTAACCTAACTTCAACCCTATCTTTAAGCCTACCATAAACTTAAACCTAACCCTAACCCTTAACCTTAACTCTAACCCTAACCCTAGCCCTAACCCTAACCTTAACGGTAACACTTACCCAGAACCCTCACCTTAACTGTAAATGTAACTCTAACTCTTACCCTAACCCTAAACTTAACCCTAATTATAACCTTAACCTAAACCTAACTGAAACAGTAACCCTTAACCCTAACTCTCATCCTAATCCTTAGCCTAAAACTAACCTTAACCCTAAACCTAACCCTAACCACTGACCCTAACTCTAACCCTAACCCTAAGCCGAACCCTCACCCTTAACCAGAATTTCACCCTAAGCATAACGCTAAGCGTACCCTAACTTCATTCAAACCCGAACCCTAAGCAAAGCTAACACTAACACTACAAGTAACCCTAACCCTAAGCCTAACCCTAACCCTGACTCTGACCTGAACCCAAACCCCTAACCCCAACCCTCTCGCTTAACATAAACTTCTCTGTAACCCTAACCCTAAAACTAAACGTAACACTAAATCTCCCCTAACCCTGACGGTACCATAAACGTAACCCTAACTCTAAACTCAAAACTAACCCTGACCCTAACTCTAACTCTAACCCTAATCCTAACCCTAAAACTTACCCTACACACTCAGCTTCAATGGAAACCTAGCACTAACCCTCATCTTACCATCTAAACCTAACCTCAACCCTTAACCTAACCCTATCTATAACCTTCACCTAGCCCTAAACCTAAACATGACTTAACCCTAACACTAACCCTAACCCTAAATCTAAACCTAACCTTAACCCTAAACTGAATCCTAACCTAAGCTCTAACCCTAACCCCTAACGCTAACCCTAAGCTCAACCCTCACCCTTCAATTAAACTTTACCCCAGCTGTAGCCCTAACCCTAAGCCGAACCCTAAACCTGACCCTAACATTAACCCAAACACCTAACCCTAACCCTAAGCCTAATCCTAAACCTAACCCTAACCTTAACCCAAATGCCTAAGCCTAACCCTAACCCTCATCCTTAACCTAAACTTCACCCTAAACCTAAGGCTAACCCTAACCCTGAAAGTAAAGCTAACCCTTAACTATCCCCTAACTCTAGCCCTGACCCTAAACCTAATGCTAACCCTAGCCCTAACAGTAACACCCTAAAACATCAGCTTAATGTAAACTTAACACTAACCCTCCCATGAACCCCTAACCCTAACCCTACCCCACATCCTACACCTAACCCAGACCTAAACCTAACCCTTTCTCTAACCCTAAATTAACCCTAACCTTAACTCTACCCTAACCCTAACTATAACTCTAAACCTGACCATAACCATAATCCTAAACCCTAGCACTAACTCTAACTCTAAATCTAACCCTAAGCTAGCCCTACCCTTTACCGTAAACCTAGCCTTAACCCTAACCTTACCCCTACCCAAACCCTAACGCTATACCTAACCCGAACACTAACCTTAACCCTACTCTAACCTTAAGCCTAACCCTGACTATTAACTGAAACTTCACCCTAACCCTAAGCCTAACTCTAACTCTAACCCTAACCATAACAATTACCCTAAACCCTCGCCTTAACTGTAAACCTAACCCTAACCCTCGCCCTAATCCTTAACCGTATCCCCAACCCTAAACCTAACGCTATCCCCAAACTTATCCCTAACCCTAATACGAACAGTAACCCAAATCTAACCCTAACCCTAATATTAAACCTAAACTGAAATCTACCCTAACCATAAACCTAACCCTAACACCCTAAACCTAACGTCTAACACCGTCTATAATCCTAACCCTTACCATAACCCTCACCCTTAACCTAAACTTCACACTAACCCTAAACCTAACCTAACGCTGACCCTAGACATAACGCCTAACCCTCACCGAACCCTAAACCTATCCTTAACACTAACCTGAACACAAACCCAAACCCTAGCCCTCACCATAAAAATAACCCTCACCCTATCCTGAACTTCATCCAAACACTAACCGTAACCTTAACCCTAAACCTAGACCTAACCCAAACCCTAACCTTAAACCTAACTCTAAGAATAACGCTAGTCCATCTGTAACCCTAAACCGAACACTTACAATAGCCCTGAACCTAACCCTAAAATAATCCTAATCCTAACCCTAGACCTAATCCTAACCCTACCCCTAACCTTTACCCTAAATAGAACACTAAGTCTAACCCTCAACATGGACCTAAACCTAATTCTTACCCTACACCTAACCCTAATCCTAAACCAAACCCTAACTCTGACTATAACCCTAATCATAACAATTACCCTAAAACCTCACCTTAACTGTAAAACTAACCGTAACCCGCACCCCAAATCCTAACCGTATCCCACAACCCTAACCCTAATGCTATCCCTAACCCTAACCCTAACATTAACCTGAAACCCCTGAGCCCTAATGATAAACCTAACCCTAACACAAACCCTAACCCTAACACCAAAGCCTAGCAAAAACCTTAACACTAACTCTCACCCTAACTCTAACACTAACCCGAAACCGAATCATGAACCTAACCCTAAGCCTAAACCAAACCTAACCATGACCAGAACCGCAAGGCCTAACCGGAACCCTCACCCAAACCCTAACCCTAAACTACACCTCTAACCCCTAACGCCTTATCATAACGATAATCCTAACCCTAACCAACCCTAACCCTAAAACTAACCCTCACCCCAACCACAAAGCCTAACACAACCATGACCCTAACCCTAAACGTAACACTAAACTTAACCCTAACCTTTAATCTAACACTAACCCTAAAACTGAACACAACCCCTGAACGTAACCCTAACCCTGAACATAACCTTAACACTAACCTGAAAACAAGCCCAAACCTTAGCCATAACCCTAACCCTCACCCTATCTTAAACTTCACCCTATCCCTAACCTAAAACTCACCCTGACTTTAACCCTAACCCTCCCCATAAACCTAACCCTCACCTTAACCTTGGCCCACCTGTAACCCGAAACCTAACCCTTACAATAACTCTGACCCTAATCCTCGCCCTAAACCTAATTCTAATTCTAACCCTGACCCTAACCCTAACCTAACTTCAACCCTATCTTTAAGCCTACCATAAACTTAAACCTAACCCTAACCCTTAACCTTAACTCTAACCCTAACCCTAGCCCTAACCCTAACCTTAACGGTAACACTTACCCAGAACCCTCACCTTAACTGTAAATGTAACTCTAACTCTTACCCTAACCCTAAACTTAACCCTAATTATAACCTTAACCTAAACCTAACTGAAACAGTAACCCTTAACCCTAACTCTCATCCTAATCCTTAGCCTAAAACTAACCTTAACCCTAAACCTAACCCTAACCACTGACCCTAACTCTAACCCTAACCCTAAGCCGAACCCTCACCCTTAACCAGAATTTCACCCTAAGCATAACGCTAAGCGTACCCTAACTTCATTCAAACCCGAACCCTAAGCAAAGCTAACACTAACACTACAAGTAACCCTAACCCTAAGCCTAACCCTAACCCTGACTCTGACCTGAACCCAAACCCCTAACCCCAACCCTCTCGCTTAACATAAACTTCTCTGTAACCCTAACCCTAAAACTAAACGTAACACTAAATCTCCCCTAACCCTGACGGTACCATAAACGTAACCCTAACTCTAAACTCAAAACTAACCCTGACCCTAACTCTAACTCTAACCCTAATCCTAACCCTAAAACTTACCCTACACACTCAGCTTCAATGGAAACCTAGCACTAACCCTCATCTTACCATCTAAACCTAACCTCAACCCTTAACCTAACCCTATCTATAACCTTCACCTAGCCCTAAACCTAAACATGACTTAACCCTAACACTAACCCTAACCCTAAATCTAAACCTAACCTTAACCCTAAACTGAATCCTAACCTAAGCTCTAACCCTAACCCCTAACGCTAACCCTAAGCTCAACCCTCACCCTTCAATTAAACTTTACCCCAGCTGTAGCCCTAACCCTAAGCCGAACCCTAAACCTGACCCTAACATTAACCCAAACACCTAACCCTAACCCTAAGCCTAATCCTAAACCTAACCCTAACCTTAACCCAAATGCCTAAGCCTAACCCTAACCCTCATCCTTAACCTAAACTTCACCCTAAACCTAAGGCTAACCCTAACCCTGAAAGTAAAGCTAACCCTTAACTATCCCCTAACTCTAGCCCTGACCCTAAACCTAATGCTAACCCTAGCCCTAACAGTAACACCCTAAAACATCAGCTTAATGTAAACTTAACACTAACCCTCCCATGAACCCCTAACCCTAACCCTACCCCACATCCTACACCTAACCCAGACCTAAACCTAACCCTTTCTCTAACCCTAAATTAACCCTAACCTTAACTCTACCCTAACCCTAACTATAACTCTAAACCTGACCATAACCATAATCCTAAACCCTAGCACTAACTCTAACTCTAAATCTAACCCTAAGCTAGCCCTACCCTTTACCGTAAACCTAGCCTTAACCCTAACCTTACCCCTACCCAAACCCTAACGCTATACCTAACCCGAACACTAACCTTAACCCTACTCTAACCTTAAGCCTAACCCTGACTATTAACTGAAACTTCACCCTAACCCTAAGCCTAACTCTAACTCTAACCCTAACCATAACAATTACCCTAAACCCTCGCCTTAACTGTAAACCTAACCCTAACCCTCGCCCTAGTCCTTAACCGTATCCCCAACCCTAAACCTAACGCTATCCCCAAACTTATCCCTAACCCTAACCCTAATACGAACAGTAACCCAAATCTAACCCTAACCCTAATATTAAACCTAAACTGAAATCTACCCTAACCATAAACCTAACCCTAACACCCTAAACCTAACGTCTAACACCGTCTATAATCCTAACCCTTACCATAACCCTCACCCTTAACCTAAACTTCACACTAACCCTAAACCTAACCTAACGCTGACCCTAGACATAACGCCTAACCCTCACCGAACCCTAAACCTATCCTTAACACTAACCTGAACACAAACCCAAACCCTAGCCCTCACCATAAAAATAACCCTCACCCTATCCTGAACTTCATCCAAACACTAACCATAACCTTAACCCTAAACCTAGACCTAACCCAAACCCTAACCTTAAACCTAACTCTAAGAATAACGCTAGTCCATCTGTAACCCTAAACCGAACACTTACAATAGCCCTGGACCTAACCCTAAAATAATCCTAATCCTAACCCTAGACCTAATCCTAACCCTACCCCTAACCTTTACCCTAAATAGAACACTAAGTCTAACCCTCAACATGGACCTAAACCTAATTCTTACCCTACACCTAACCCTAATCCTAAACCAAACCCTAACTCTGACTATAACCCTAATCATAACAATTACCCTAAACCCTCACCTTAACTGTAAAACTAACCGTAACCCGCACCCCAAATCCTAACCGTATCCCACAACCCTAACCCTAATGCTATCCCTAACCCTAACCCTAACATTAACCTGAAACCCCTGAGCCCTAATGATAAACCTAACCCTAACACAAACCCTAACCCTAACACCAAAGCCTAGCAAAAACCTTAACACTAACTCTCACCCTAACGCTAACACTAACCCGAAACCGAATCATGAACCTAACCCTAAGCCTAAACCAAACCTAACCATGACCAGAACCGCAAGGCCTAACCGGAACCCTCACCCAAACCCTAACCCTAAACTACACCTCTAACCCCTAACGCCTTATCATAACGATAATCCTAACCCTAACCAACCCTAACCCTAAAACTAACCCTCACCCCAACCACAAAGCCTAACACAACCATGACCCTAACCCTAAACGTAACACTAAACTTAACCCTAACCTTAAATCTAACCCTAACCCTAAAACTGAACACAACCCCTGAACGTAACCCTAACCCTGAACATAACCTTAACACTAACCTGAAAACAAGCCCAAACCTTAGCCATAACCCTAACCCTCACCCTATCTTAAACTTCACCCTATCCCTAACCTAAAACTCACCCTGACTTTAACCCTAACCCTCCCCATAAACCTAACCCTCACCTTAACCTTGGCCCACCTGTAACCCGAAACCTAACCCTTACAATAACTCTGACCCTAATCCTCGCCCTAAACCTAATTCTAATTCTAACCCTGACCCTAACCCTAACCTAACCTCAACCCTATCTTTAAGCCTACCATAAACTTAAACCTAACCCTAACCCTTAACCTTAACTCTAACCCTAACCCTAGCCCTAACCCTAACCTTAACGCTAACACTTACCCAGAACCCTCACCTTAACTGTAAGTGTAACTCTAACTCTTACCCTAACCCTAAACTTAACCCTAATTATAACCTTAAAATAAACCTAACTGAAACAGTAACCCTTAACCCTAACTCTCATCCTAATCCTTAGCCTAAAACTAACCTTAACCCTAAACCTAAGCCTAACCACTGACCCTAACTCTAACCCTAACCCTAAGCCGAACCCTCACCCTTAACCAGAATTTCACCCTAAGCATAACGCTAAGCGTACCCTAACTTCATTCAAACCCGAACCCTAAGCAAAACTAACACTAACACTACACGTAACCCTAACCCTAAGCCTAACCCTAACCCTGACTCTGACCTGAACCCAAACCCCTAACCCCAACCCTCTCGCTTAACATAAACTTCTCTGAAACCCTAACCCTCAAACTAAACGTAACACTAAATCTCCCCTAACCCTGACCGTACCATAAACGTAACCCTAACTCTAAACTCAAAACTAACCCTGACCCTAACTCTAACTCTAACCCTAATCCTAATCCTAAAACTTCCCTACACACTCAGCTTCAATGGAAACCTAGCACTAACCCTCATCTTACCATCTAAACCTAACCTCAACCCTTAACCTAACCCTATCTATAACCTTCACCTAGCCCTAAACCTAAACATGACTTAACCCTAACACTAACCCTAACCCTAAATCTAAACCTAACCTTAACCCTAAACTGAATCCTAACCTAAGCTCTAACCCTAACCCCTAACGCTAACCCTAAGCTCAACCCTCACCCTTCAATTAAACTTTACCCCAGCTGTAGCCCTAACCCTAAGCCGAACCCTAAACCTGACCCTAACATTAACCCAAACACCTAACCCTAACCCTAAGCCTAATCCTAAACCTAACCCTAACCTTAACCCAAATGCCTAAGCCTAACCCTAACCCTCATCCTTAACCTAAACTTCACCCTAAACCTAAGGCTAACCCTAACCCTGAAAGTAAAGCTAACCCTTAACTATCCCCTAACTCTAGCCCTGACCCTAAACCTAATGCTAACCCTAGCCCTAACAGTAACACCCTAAAACATCAGCTTAATGTAAACTTAACACTAACCCTCCCATGAACCCCTAACCCTAACCCTACCCCACATCCTACACCTAACCCAGACCTAAACCTAACCCTTTCTCTAACCCTAAATTAACCCTAACCTTAACTCTACCCTAACCCTAACAATAACTCTAAACCTGACCATAACCATAATCCTAAACCCTAGCACTAACTCTAAATCTAACCCTAAGCTAGCCCTACCCTTTACCGTAAACCTAGCCTTAACCCTAACCTTACCCCTACCCAAAACCTAACGCTATACCTAACCCGAACACTAACCTTAACCCTACTCTAACCTTAAGCCTAACCCTGACTATTAACTGAAACTTCACCCTAACCCTAAGCCTAACTCTAACTCTAACCATAACAATTACCCTAAACCCTCGCCTTAACTGTAAACCTAACCCTAACCCTCACCCTAATCCTTAACCGTATCCCCAACCCTAAACCTAACGCTATCCCCAAACTTATCCCTAACCCTAACCCTAATACGAACAGTAACCCAAATCTAACCCTAACCCTAATATTAAACCTAAACTGAAATCTACCCTAACCATAAACCTAACCCTAACACCCTAAACCTAACGTCTAACACCGTCTATAATCCTAACCCTTACCATAACCCTCACCCTTAACCTAAACTTCACACTAACCCTAAACCTAACCTAACGCTGACCCTAGACATAACGCCTAACCCTCACCGAACCCTAAACCTATCCTTAACACTAACCTGAACACAAACCCAAACCCTAGCCCTCACCATAAAAATAACCCTCACCCTATCCTGAACTTCATCCAAACACTAACCATAACCTTAACCCTAAACCTAGACCTAACCCAAACCCTAACCTTAAACCTAACTCTAAGAATAACGCTAGTCCATCTGTAACCCTAAACCGAACACTTACAATAGCCCTGAACCTAACCCTAAAATAATCCTAATCCTAACCCTAGACCTAATCCTAACCCTACCCCTAACCTTTACCCTAAATAGAACACTAAGTCTAACCCTCAACATGGACCTAAACCTAATTCTTACCCTACACCTAACCCTAATCCTAAACCAAACCCTAACTCTGACTATAACCCTAATCATAACAATTACCCTAAAACCTCACCTTAACTGTAAAACTAACCGTAACCCGCACCCCAAATCCTAACCGTATCCCACAACCCTAACCCTAATGCTATCCCTAACCCTAACCCTAACATTAACCTGAAACCCCTGAGCCCTAATGATAAACCTAACCCTAACACAAACCCTAACCCTAACACCAAAGCCTAGCAAAAACCTTAACACTAACTCTCACCCTAACTCTAACACTAACCCGAAACCGAATCATGAACCTAACCCTAAGCCTAAACCAAACCTAACCATGACCAGAACCGCAAGGCCTAACCGGAACCCTCACCCAAACCCTAACCCTAAACTACACCTCTAACCCCTAACGCCTTATCATAACGATAATCCTAACCCTAACCAACCCTAACCCTAAAACTAACCCTCACCCCAACCACAAAGCCTAACACAACCATGACCCTAACCCTAAACGTAACACTAAACTTAACCCTAACCTTTAATCTAACACTAACCCTAAAACTGAACACAACCCCTGAACGTAACCCTAACCCTGAACATAACCTTAACACTAACCTGAAAACAAGCCCAAACCTTAGCCATAACCCTAACCCTCACCCTATCTTAAACTTCACCCTATCCCTAACCTAAAACTCACCCTGACTTTAACCCTAACCCTCCCCATAAACCTAACCCTCACCTTAACCTTGGCCCACCTGTAACCCGAAACCTAACCCTTACAATAACTCTGACCCTAATCCTCACCCTAAACCTAATTCTAATTCTAACCCTGACCCTAACCCTAACCTAACCTCAACCCTATCTTTAAGCCTACCATAAACTTAAACCTAACCCTAACCCTTAACCTTAACTCTAACCCTAACCCTAGCCCTAACCCTAACCTTAACGCTAACACTTACCCAGAACCCTCACCTTAACTGTAAATGTAACTCTAACTCTTACCCTAACCCTAAACTTAACCCTAATTATAATCTTAACCTAAACCTAACTGAAACAGTAACCCTTAACCCTAACTCTCATCCTAATCCTTAGCCTAAAACTAACCTTAACCCTAAACCTAACCCTAACCACTGACCCTAACTCTAACACTAACCCTAAGCCGAACCCTCACCCTTAACCAGAATTTCACCCTAAGCATAACGCTAAGCGTACCCTAACTTCATTCAAACCCGAACCCTAAGCAAAACTAACACTAACACTACACGTAACCCTAACCCTAAGCCTAACCCTAACCCTGACTCTGACCTGAACCCAAACCCCTAACCCCAACCCTCTCGCTTAACATAAACTTCTCTGAAACCCTAACCCTCAAACTAAACGTAACACTAAATCTCCCCTAACCCTGACCGTACCATAAACGTAACCCTAACTCTAAACTCAAAACTAACCCTGACCCTAACTCTAACTCTAACCCTAATCCTAACCCTAAAACTTACCCTACACACTCAGCTTCAATGGAAACCTAGCACTAACCCTCATCTTACCATCTAAACCTAACCTCAACCCTTAACCTAACCCTATCTATAACCTTCACCTAGCCCTAAACCTAAACATGACTTAACCCTAACACTAACCCTAACCCTAAATCTAAACCTAACCTTAACCCTAAACTGAATCCTAACCTAAGCTCTAACCCTAACCCCTAACGCTAACCCTAAGCTCAACTCTCACCCTTCAATTAAACTTTACCCCAGCTGTAGCCCTAACCCTAAGCCGAACCCTAAACCTGACCCTAACATTAACCCAAACACCTAACCCTAACCCTAAGCCTAATCCTAAACCTAACCCTAACCTTAACCCAAATGCCTAACCCTAACCCTAACCCTCATCCTTAACCTAAACTTCACCCTAAACCTAAGGCTAACCCTAACCCTGAAAGTAAAGCTAACCCTTAACTATCCCCTAACTCTAGCCCTGACCCTAAACCTAATGCTAACCCTAGCCCTAACAGTAACACCCTAAAACATCAGCTTAATGTAAACTTAACACTAACCCTCCCATGAACCCCTAACCCTAACCCTACCCTGCATCCTACACCTAACCCAGACCTAAACCTAACCCTTTCTCTAACCCTAAATTAACCCTAACCTTAACTCTACCCTAACCCTAACAATAACTCTAAACCTGACCATAACCATAATCCTAAACCCTAGCACTAACTCTAACTCTAAATCTAACCCTAAGCTAGCCCTACCCTTTACCGTAAACCTAACCTTAACCCTAACCTTACCCCTACCCAAACCCTAACGCTATACCTAACCCGAACACTAACCTTAACCCTACTCTAACCTTAAGCCTAACCCTGACTATTAACTGAAACTTCACCCTAACCCTAAGCCTAACTCTAACTCTAACCCTAACCATAACAATTACCCTAAACCCTCGCCTTAACTGTAAACCTAACCCTAACCCTCACCCTAATCCTTAACCGTATCCCCAACCCTAAACCTAACGCTATCCCCAAACTTATCCCTAACCCTAACCCTAATACGAACAGTAACCCAAATCTAACCCTAACCCTAATATTAAACCTAAACTGAAATCTACCCTAACCATAAACCTAACCCTAACACCCTAAACCTAACGTCTAACACCGTCTATAATCCTAACCCTTACCATAACCCTCACCCTTAACCTAAACTTCACACTAACCCTAAACCTAACCTAACGCTGACCCTAGACATAACGCCTAACCCTCACCGAACCCTAAACCTATCCTTAACACTAACCTGAACACAAACCCAAACCCTAGCCCTCACCATAAAAATAACCCTCACCCTATCCTGAACTTCATCGAAACACTAACCATAACCTTAACCCTAAACCTAGACCTAACCCAAACCCTAACCTTAAACCTAACTCTAAGAATAACGCTAGTCCATCTGTAACCCTAAACCGAACACTTACAATAGCCCTGAACCTAACCCTAAAATAATCCTAATCCTAACCCTAGACCTAATCCTAACCCTACCCCTAACCTTTACCCTAAATAGAACACTAAGTCTAACCCTCAACATGGACCTAAACCTAATTCTTACCCTACACCTAACCCTAATCCTAAACCAAACCCTAACTCTGACTATAACCCTAATCATAACAATTACCCTAAACCCTCACCTTAACTGTAAAACTAACCGTAACCCGCACCCTAAATCCTAACCGTATCCCACAACCCTAACCCTAATGCTATCCCTAACCCTAACCCTAACATTAACCTGAAACCCCTGAGCCCTAATGATAAACCTAACCCTAACACAAACCCTAACCCTAACACCAAAGCCTAGCAAAAACCTTAACACTAACTCTCACCCTAACGCTAACACTAACCCGAAACCGAATCATGAACCTAACCCTAAGCCTAAACCAAACCTAACCATGACCAGAACCGCAAGGCCTAACCGGAACCCTCACCCAAACCCTAACCCTAAACTACACCTCTAACCCCTAACGCCTTATCATAACGATAATCCTAACCCTAACCAACCCTAACCCTAAAACTAACCCTCACCCCAACCACAAAGCCTAACACAACCATGACCCTAACCCTAAACGTAACACTAAACTTAACCCTAACCTTAAATCTAACCCTAACCCTAAAACTGAACACAACCCCTGAACGTAACCCTAACCCTGAACATAACCTTAACACTAACCTGAAAACAAGCCCAAACCTTAGCCATAACCCTAACCCTCACCCTATCTTAAACTTCACCCTATCCCTAACCTAAAACTCACCCTGACTTTAACCCTAACCCTCCCCATAAACCTAACCCTCACCTTAACCTTGGCCCACCTGTAACCCGAAACCTAACCCTTACAATAACTCTGACCCTAATCCTCGCCCTAAACCTAATTCTAATTCTAACCCTGACTCTAACCCTAACCTAACCTCAACCCTATCTTTAAGCCTACCATAAACTTAAACCTAACCCTAACCCTTAACCTTAACTCTAACCCTAACCCTAGCCCTAACCCTAACCTTAACGCTAACACTTACCCAGAACCCTCACCTTAACTGTAAGTGTAACTCTAACTCTTACCCTAACCCTAAACTTAACCCTAAGTATAACCTTAAAAAAACCTAACTGAAACAGTAACCCTTAACCCTAACTCTCATCCTAATCCTTAGCCTAAAACTAACCTTAACCCTAAACCTAACCCTAACCACTGACCCTAACTCTAACCCTAACCCTAAGCCAAACCCTCACCCTTAACCAGAATTTCACCCTAAGCATAACGCTAAGCGTACCCTAACTTCATTCAAACCCGAACCCTAAGCAAAACTAACACTAACACTACACGTAACCCTAACCCTAAGCCTAACCCTAACCCTGACTCTGACCTGAACCCAAACCCCTAACCCCAACCCTCTCGCTTAACATAAACTTCTCTGAAACCCTAACCCTCAAACTAAACGTAACACTAAATCTCCCCTAACCCTGACCGTACCATAAACGTAACCCTAACTCTAAACTCAAAACTAACCCTGACCCTAACTCTAACTCTAACCCTAATCCTAACCCTAAAACTTACCCTACACACTCAGCTTCAATGGAAACCTAGCACTAACCCTCATCTTACCATCTAAACCTAACCTCAACCCTTAACCTAACCCTATCTATAACCTTCACCTAGCCCTAAACCTAAACATGACTTAACCCTAACACTAACCCTAACCCTAAATCTAAACCTAACCTTAACCCTAAACTGAATCCTAACCTAAGCTCTAACCCTAACCCCTAACGCTAACCCTAAGCTCAACCCTCACCCTTCAATTAAACTTTACCCCAGCTGTAGCCCTAACCCTAAGCCGAACCCTAAACCTGACCCTAACATTAACCCAAACACCTAACCCTAACCCTAAGCCTAATCCTAAACCTAACCCTAACCTTAACCCAAATGTCTAAGCCTAACCCTAACCCTCATCCTTAACCTAAACTTCACCCTAAACCTAAGGCTAACCCTAACCCTGAAAGTAAAGCTAACCCTTAACTATCCCCTAACTCTAGCCCTGACCCTAAACCTAATGCTAACCCTAGCCCTAACAGTAACACCCTAAAACATCAGCTTAATGTAAACTTAACACTAACCCTCCCATGAACCCCTAACCCTAACCCTACCCCGCATCCTACACCTAACCCAGACCTAAACCTAACCCTTTCTCTAACCCTAAATTAACCCTAACCTTAACTCTACCCTAACCCTAACAATAACTCTAAACCTGACCATAACCATAATCCTAAACCCTAGCACTAACTCTAACTCTAAATCTAACCCTAAGCTAGCCCTACCCTTTACCGTAAACCTAGCCTTAACCCTAACCTTACCCCTACCCAAACCCTAACGCTATACCTAACCCGAACACTAACCTTAACCCTACTCTAACCTTAAGCCTAACCCTGACTATTAACTGAAACTTCACCCTAACCCTAAGCCTAACTCTAACTCTAACCCTAACCATAACAATTACCCTAAACCCTCGCCTTAACTGTAAACCTAACCCTAACCCTCACCCTAATCCTTAACCGTATCCCCAACCCTAAACCTAACGCTATCCCCAAACTTATCCCTAACCCTAACCCTAATACGAACAGTAACCCAAATCTAACCCTAACCCTAATATTAAACCTAAACTGAAATCTACCCTAACCATAAACCTAACCCTAACACCCTAAACCTAACGTCTAACACCGTCTATAATCCTAACCCTTACCATAACCCTCACCCTTAACCTAAACTTCACACTAACCCTAAACCTAACCTAACGCTGACCCTAGACATAACGCCTAACCCTCACCGAACCCTAAACCTATCCTTAACACTAACCTGAACACAAACCCAAACCCTAGCCCTCACCATAAAAATAACCCTCACCCTATCCTGAACTTCATCCAAACACTAACCATAACCTTAACCCTAAACCTAGACCTAACCCAAACCCTAACCTTAAACCTAACTCTAAGAATAACGCTAGTCCATCTGTAACCCTAAACCGAACACTTACAATAGCCCTGAACCTAACCCTAAAATAATCCTAATCCTAACCCTAGACCTAATCCTAACCCTACCCCTAACCTTTACCCTAAATAGAACACTAAGTCTAACCCTCAACATGGACCTAAACCTAATTCTTACCCTACACCTAACCCTAATCCTAAACCAAACCCTAACTCTGACTATAACCCTAATCATAACAATTACCCTAAAACCTCACCTTAACTGTAAAACTAACCGTAACCCGCACCCCAAATCCTAACCGTATCCCACAACCCTAACCCTAATGCTATCCCTAACCCTAACCCTAACATTAACCTGAAACCCCTGAGCCCTAATGATAAACCTAACCCTAACACAAACCCTAACCCTAACACCAAAGCCTAGCAAAAACCTTAACACTAACTCTCACCCTAACTCTAACACTAACCCGAAACCGAATCATGAACCTAACCCTAAGCCTAAACCAAACCTAACCATGACCAGAACCGCAAGGCCTAACCGGAACCCTCACCCAAACCCTAACCCTAAACTACACCTCTAACCCCTAACGCCTTATCATAACGATAATCCTAACCCTAACCAACCCTAACCCTAAAACTAACCCTCACCCCAACCACAAAGCCTAACACAACCATGACCCTAACCCTAAACGTAACACTAAACTTAACCCTAACCTTTAATCTAACACTAACCCTAAAACTGAACACAACCCCTGAACGTAACCCTAACCCTGAACATAACCTTAACACTAACCTGAAAACAAGCCCAAACCTTAGCCATAACCCTAACCCTCACCCTATCTTAAACTTCACCCTATCCCTAACCTAAAACTCACCCTGACTTTAACCCTAACCCTCCCCGTAAACCTAACCCTCACCTTAACCTTGGCCCACCTGTAACCCGAAACCTAACCCTTACAATAACTCTGACCCTAATCCTCACCCTAAACCTAATTCTAATTCTAACCCTGACCCTAACCCTAACCTAACCTCAACCCTATCTTTAAGCCTACCATAAACTTAAACCTAACCCTAACCCTTAACCTTAACTCTAACCCTAACCCTAGCCCTAACCCTAACCTTAACGCTAACACTTACCCAGAACCCTCACCTTAACTGTAAATGTAACTCTAACTCTTACCCTAACCCTAAACTTAACCCTAATTATAATCTTAACCTAAACCTAACTGAAACAGTAACGCTTAACCCTAACTCTCATCCTAATCCTTAGCCTAAAACTAACCTTAACCCTAAACCTAACCCTAACCACTGACCCTAACTCTAACACTAACCCTAAGCCGAACCCTCACCCTTAACCAGAATTTCACCCTAAGCATAACGCTAAGCGTACCCTAACTTCATTCAAACCCGAACCCTAAGCAAAACTAACACTAACACTACACGTAACCCTAACCCTAAGCCTAACCCTAACCCTGACTCTGACCTGAACCCAAACCCCTAACCCCAACCCTCTCGCTTAACATAAACTTCTCTGAAACCCTAACCCTCAAACTAAACGTAACACTAAATCTCCCCTAACCCTGACCGTACCATAAACGTAACCCTAACTCTAAACTCAAAACTAACCCTGACCCTAACTCTAACTCTAACCCTAATCCTAACCCTAAAACTTACCCTACACACTCAGCTTCAATGGAAACCTAGCACTAACCCTCATCTTACCATCTAAACCTAACCTCAACCCTTAACCTAACCCTATCTATAACCTTCACCTAGCCCTAAACCTAAACATGACTTAACCCTAACACTAACCCTAACCCTAAATCTAAACCTAACCTTAACCCTAAACTGAATCCTAACCTAAGCTCTAACCCTAACCCCTAACGCTAACCCTAAGCTCAACCCTCACCCTTCAATTAAACTTTACCCCAGCTGTAGCCCTAACCCTAAGCCGAACCCTAAACCTGACCCTAACATTAACCCAAACACCTAACCCTAACCCTAAGCCTAATCCTAAACCTAACCCTAACCTTAACCCAAATGTCTAAGCCTAACCCTAACCCTCATCCTTAACCTAAACTTCACCCTAAACCTAAGGCTAACCCTAACCCTGAAAGTAAAGCTAACCCTTAACTATCCCCTAACTCTAGCCCTGACCCTAAACCTAATGCTAACCCTAGCCCTAACAGTAACACCCTAAAACATCAGCTTAATGTAAACTTAACACTAACCCTCCCATGAACCCCTAACCCTAACCCTACCCCGCATCCTACACCTAACCCAGACCTAAACCTAACCCTTTCTCTAACCCTAAATTAACCCTAACCTTAACTCTACCCTAACCCTAACAATAACTCTAAACCTGACCATAACCATAATCCTAAACCCTAGCACTAACTCTAACTCTAAATCTAACCCTAAGCTAGCCCTACCCTTTACCGTAAACCTAGCCTTAACCCTAACCTTACCCCTACCCAAAACCTAACGCTATACCTAACCCGAACACTAACCTTAACCCTACTCTAACCTTAAGCCTAACCCTGACTATTAACTGAAACTTCACCCTAACCCTAAGCCTAACTCTAACTCTAACCCTAACCCTAACCATAACAATTACCCTAAACCCTCGCCTTAACTGTAAACCTAACCCTAACCCTCACCCTAATCCTTAACCGTATCCCCAACCCTAAACCTAACGCTATCCCCAAACTTATCCCTAACCCTAACCCTAATACGAACAGTAACCCAAATCTAACCCTAACCCTAATATTAAACCTAAACTGAAATCTACCCTAACCATAAACCTAACCCTAACACCCTAAACCTAACGTCTAACACCGTCTATAATCCTAACCCTTACCATAACCCTCACCCTTAACCTAAACTTCACACTAACCCTAAACCTAACCTAACGCTGACCCTAGACATAACGCCTAACCCTCACCGAACCCTAAACCTATCCTTAACACTAACCTGAACACAAACCCAAACCCTAGCCCTCACCATAAAAATAACCCTCACCCTATCCTGAACTTCATCCAAACACTAACCATAACCTTAACCCTAAACCTAGACCTAACCCAAACCCTAACCTTAAACCTAACTCTAAGAATAACGCTAGTCCATCTGTAACCCTAAACCGAACACTTACAATAGCCCTGAACCTAACCCTAAAATAATCCTAATCCTAACCCTAGACCTAATCCTAACCCTACCCCTAACCTTTACCCTAAATAGAACACTAAGTCTAACCCTCAACATGGACCTAAACCTAATTCTTACCCTACACCTAACCCTAATCCTAAACCAAACCCTAACTCTGACTATAACCCTAATCATAACAATTACCCTAAAACCTCACCTTAACTGTAAAACTAACCGTAACCCGCACCCCAAATCCTAACCGTATCCCACAACCCTAACCCTAATGCTATCCCTAACCCTAACCCTAACATTAACCTGAAACCCCTGAGCCCTAATGATAAACCTAACCCTAACACAAACCCTAACCCTAACACCAAAGCCTAGCAAAAACCTTAACACTAACTCTCACCCTAACTCTAACACTAACCCGAAACCGAATCATGAACCTAACCCTAAGCCTAAACCAAACCTAACCATGACCAGAACCGCAAGGCCTAACCGGAACCCTCACCCAAACCCTAACCCTAAACTACACCTCTAACCCCTAACGCCTTATCATAACGATAATCCTAACCCTAACCAACCCTAACCCTAAAACTAACCCTCACCCCAACCACAAAGCCTAACACAACCATGACCCTAACCCTAAACGTAACACTAAACTTAACCCTAACCTTTAATCTAACACTAACCCTAAAACTGAACACAACCCCTGAACGTAACCCTAACCCTGAACATAACCTTAACACTAACCTGAAAACAAGCCCAAACCTTAGCCATAACCCTAACCCTCACCCTATCTTAAACTTCACCCTATCCCTAACCTAAAACTCACCCTGACTTTAACCCTAACCCTCCCCATAAACCTAACCCTCACCTTAACCTTGGCCCACCTGTAACCCGAAACCTAACCCTTACAATAACTCTGACCCTAATCCTCACCCTAAACCTAATTCTAATTCTAACCCTGACCCTAACCCTAACCTAACCTCAACCCTATCTTTAAGCCTACCATAAACTTAAACCTAACCCTAACCCTTAACCTTAACTCTAACCCTAACCCTAGCCCTAACCCTAACCTTAACGCTAACACTTACCCAGAACCCTCACCTTAACTGTAAATGTAACTCTAACTCTTACCCTAACCCTAAACTTAACCCTAATTATAATCTTAACCTAAACCTAACTGAAACAGTAACCCTTAACCCTAACTCTCATCCTAATCCTTAGCCTAAAACTAACCTTAACCCTAAACCTAACCCTAACCACTGACCCTAACTCTAACACTAACCCTAAGCCGAACCCTCACCCTTAACCAGAATTTCACCCTAAGCATAACGCTAAGCGTACCCTAACTTCATTCAAACCCGAACCCTAAGCAAAACTAACACTAACACTACACGTAACCCTAACCCTAAGCCTAACCCTAACCCTGACTCTGACCTGAACCCAAACCCCTAACCCCAACCCTCTCGCTTAACATAAACTTCTCTGAAACCCTAACCCTCAAACTAAACGTAACACTAAATCTCCCCTAACCCTGACCGTACCATAAACGTAACCCTAACTCTAAACTCAAAACTAACCCTGACCCTAACTCTAACTCTAACCCTAATCCTAACCCTAAAACTTACCCTACACACTCAGCTTCAATGGAAACCTAGCACTAACCCTCATCTTACCATCTAAACCTAACCTCAACCCTTAACCTAACCCTATCTATAACCTTCACCTAGCCCTAAACCTAAACATGACTTAACCCTAACACTAACCCTAACCCTAAATCTAAACCTAACCTTAACCCTAAACTGAATCCTAACCTAAGCTCTAACCCTAACCCCTAACGCTAACCCTAAGCTCAACTCTCACCCTTCAATTAAACTTTACCCCAGCTGTAGCCCTAACCCTAAGCCGAACCCTAAACCTGACCCTAACATTAACCCAAACACCTAACCCTAACCCTAAGCCTAATCCTAAACCTAACCCTAACCTTAACCCAAATGCCTAACCCTAACCCTAACCCTCATCCTTAACCTAAACTTCACCCTAAACCTAAGGCTAACCCTAACCCTGAAAGTAAAGCTAACCCTTAACTATCCCCTAACTCTAGCCCTGACCCTAAACCTAATGCTAACCCTAGCCCTAACAGTAACACCCTAAAACATCAGCTTAATGTAAACTTAACACTAACCCTCCCATGAACCCCTAACCCTAACCCTACCCCGCATCCTACACCTAACCCAGACCTAAACCTAACCCTTTCTCTAACCCTAAATTAACCCTAACCTTAACTCTACCCTAACCCTAACAATAACTCTAAACCTGACCATAACCATAATCCTAAACCCTAGCACTAACTCTAACTCTAAATCTAACCCTAAGCTAGCCCTACCCTTTACCGTAAACCTAACCTTAACCCTAACCTTACCCCTACCCAAACCCTAACGCTATACCTAACCCGAACACTAACCTTAACCCTACTCTAACC
Organism: Loxodonta africana; assembly: GCF_030014295.1. Classification (NCBI taxonomy): domain Eukaryota; kingdom Metazoa; phylum Chordata; class Mammalia; order Proboscidea; family Elephantidae; genus Loxodonta; species Loxodonta africana. The sequence continues at coordinate 38,142 of NW_026975497.1, forward strand.
TTAAGCCTAACCCTGACTATTAACTGAAACTTCACCCTAACCCTAAGCCTAACTCTAACTCTAACCCTAACCATAACAATTACCCTAAACCCTCGCCTTAACTGTAAACCTAACCCTAACCCTCACCCTAATCCTTAACCGTATCCCCAACCCTAAACCTAACGCTATCCCCAAACTTATCCCTAACCCTAACCCTAATACGAACAGTAACCCAAATCTAACCCTAACCCTAATATTAAACCTAAACTGAAATCTACCCTAACCATAAACCTAACCCTAACACCCTAAACCTAACGTCTAACACCGTCTATAATCCTAACCCTTACCATAACCCTCACCCTTAACCTAAACTTCACACTAACCCTAAACCTAACCTAACGCTGACCCTAGACATAACGCCTAACCCTCACCGAACCCTAAACCTATCCTTAACACTAACCTGAACACAAACCCAAACCCTAGCCCTCACCATAAAAATAACCCTCACCCTATCCTGAACTTCATCCAAACACTAACCATAACCTTAACCCTAAACCTAGACCTAACCCAAACCCTAACCTTAAACCTAACTCTAAGAATAACGCTAGTCCATCTGTAACCCTAAACCGAACACTTACAATAGCCCTGAACCTAACCCTAAAATAATCCTAATCCTAACCCTAGACCTAATCCTAACCCTACCCCTAACCTTTACCCTAAATAGAACACTAAGTCTAACCCTCAACATGGACCTAAACCTAATTCTTACCCTACACCTAACCCTAATCCTAAACCAAACCCTAACTCTGACTATAACCCTAATCATAACAATTACCCTAAACCCTCACCTTAACTGTAAAACTAACCGTAACCCGCACCCTAAATCCTAACCGTATCCCACAACCCTAACCCTAATGCTATCCCTAACCCTAACCCTAACATTAACCTGAAACCCCTGAGCCCTAATGATAAACCTAACCCTAACACAAACCCTAACCCTAACACCAAAGCCTAGCAAAAACCTTAACACTAACTCTCACCCTAACGCTAACACTAACCCGAAACCGAATCATGAACCTAACCCTAAGCCTAAACCAAACCTAACCATGACCAGAACCGCAAGGCCTAACCGGAACCCTCACCCAAACCCTAACCCTAAACTACACCTCTAACCCCTAACGCCTTATCATAACGATAATCCTAACCCTAACCAACCCTAACCCTAAAACTAACCCTCACCCCAACCACAAAGCCTAACACAACCATGACCCTAACCCTAAACGTAACACTAAACTTAACCCTAACCTTAAATCTAACCCTAACCCTAAAACTGAACACAACCCCTGAACGTAACCCTAACCCTGAACATAACCTTAACACTAACCTGAAAACAAGCCCAAACCTTAGCCATAACCCTAACCCTCACCCTATCTTAAACTTCACCCTATCCCTAACCTAAAACTCACCCTGACTTTAACCCTAACCCTCCCCATAAACCTAACCCTCACCTTAACCTTGGCCCACCTGTAACCCGAAACCTAACCCTTACAATAACTCTGACCCTAATCCTCGCCCTAAACCTAATTCTAATTCTAACCCTGACTCTAACCCTAACCTAACCTCAACCCTATCTTTAAGCCTACCATAAACTTAAACCTAACCCTAACCCTTAACCTTAACTCTAACCCTAACCCTAGCCCTAACCCTAACCTTAACGCTAACACTTACCCAGAACCCTCACCTTAACTGTAAGTGTAACTCTAACTCTTACCCTAACCCTAAACTTAACCCTAAGTATAACCTTAAAAAAACCTAACTGAAACAGTAACCCTTAACCCTAACTCTCATCCTAATCCTTAGCCTAAAACTAACCTTAACCCTAAACCTAACCCTAACCACTGACCCTAACTCTAACCCTAACCCTAAGCCAAACCCTCACCCTTAACCAGAATTTCACCCTAAGCATAACGCTAAGCGTACCCTAACTTCATTCAAACCCGAACCCTAAGCAAAACTAACACTAACACTACACGTAACCCTAACCCTAAGCCTAACCCTAACCCTGACTCTGACCTGAACCCAAACCCCTAACCCCAACCCTCTCGCTTAACATAAACTTCTCTGAAACCCTAACCCTCAAACTAAACGTAACACTAAATCTCCCCTAACCCTGACCGTACCATAAACGTAACCCTAACTCTAAACTCAAAACTAACCCTGACCCTAACTCTAACTCTAACCCTAATCCTAACCCTAAAACTTACCCTACACACTCAGCTTCAATGGAAACCTAGCACTAACCCTCATCTTACCATCTAAACCTAACCTCAACCCTTAACCTAACCCTATCTATAACCTTCACCTAGCCCTAAACCTAAACATGACTTAACCCTAACACTAACCCTAACCCTAAATCTAAACCTAACCTTAACCCTAAACTGAATCCTAACCTAAGCTCTAACCCTAACCCCTAACGCTAACCCTAAGCTCAACCCTCACCCTTCAATTAAACTTTACCCCAGCTGTAGCCCTAACCCTAAGCCGAACCCTAAACCTGACCCTAACATTAACCCAAACACCTAACCCTAACCCTAAGCCTAATCCTAAACCTAACCCTAACCTTAACCCAAATGTCTAAGCCTAACCCTAACCCTCATCCTTAACCTAAACTTCACCCTAAACCTAAGGCTAACCCTAACCCTGAAAGTAAAGCTAACCCTTAACTATCCCCTAACTCTAGCCCTGACCCTAAACCTAATGCTAACCCTAGCCCTAACAGTAACACCCTAAAACATCAGCTTAATGTAAACTTAACACTAACCCTCCCATGAACCCCTAACCCTAACCCTACCCCGCATCCTACACCTAACCCAGACCTAAACCTAACCCTTTCTCTAACCCTAAATTAACCCTAACCTTAACTCTACCCTAACCCTAACAATAACTCTAAACCTGACCATAACCATAATCCTAAACCCTAGCACTAACTCTAACTCTAAATCTAACCCTAAGCTAGCCCTACCCTTTACCGTAAACCTAGCCTTAACCCTAACCTTACCCCTACCCAAACCCTAACGCTATACCTAACCCGAACACTAACCTTAACCCTACTCTAACCTTAAGCCTAACCCTGACTATTAACTGAAACTTCACCCTAACCCTAAGCCTAACTCTAACTCTAACCCTAACCATAACAATTACCCTAAACCCTCGCCTTAACTGTAAACCTAACCCTAACCCTCACCCTAATCCTTAACCGTATCCCCAACCCTAAACCTAACGCTATCCCCAAACTTATCCCTAACCCTAACCCTAATACGAACAGTAACCCAAATCTAACCCTAACCCTAATATTAAACCTAAACTGAAATCTACCCTAACCATAAACCTAACCCTAACACCCTAAACCTAACGTCTAACACCGTCTATAATCCTAACCCTTACCATAACCCTCACCCTTAACCTAAACTTCACACTAACCCTAAACCTAACCTAACGCTGACCCTAGACATAACGCCTAACCCTCACCGAACCCTAAACCTATCCTTAACACTAACCTGAACACAAACCCAAACCCTAGCCCTCACCATAAAAATAACCCTCACCCTATCCTGAACTTCATCCAAACACTAACCATAACCTTAACCCTAAACCTAGACCTAACCCAAACCCTAACCTTAAACCTAACTCTAAGAATAACGCTAGTCCATCTGTAACCCTAAACCGAACACTTACAATAGCCCTGAACCTAACCCTAAAATAATCCTAATCCTAACCCTAGACCTAATCCTAACCCTACCCCTAACCTTTACCCTAAATAGAACACTAAGTCTAACCCTCAACATGGACCTAAACCTAATTCTTACCCTACACCTAACCCTAATCCTAAACCAAACCCTAACTCTGACTATAACCCTAATCATAACAATTACCCTAAAACCTCACCTTAACTGTAAAACTAACCGTAACCCGCACCCCAAATCCTAACCGTATCCCACAACCCTAACCCTAATGCTATCCCTAACCCTAACCCTAACATTAACCTGAAACCCCTGAGCCCTAATGATAAACCTAACCCTAACACAAACCCTAACCCTAACACCAAAGCCTAGCAAAAACCTTAACACTAACTCTCACCCTAACTCTAACACTAACCCGAAACCGAATCATGAACCTAACCCTAAGCCTAAACCAAACCTAACCATGACCAGAACCGCAAGGCCTAACCGGAACCCTCACCCAAACCCTAACCCTAAACTACACCTCTAACCCCTAACGCCTTATCATAACGATAATCCTAACCCTAACCAACCCTAACCCTAAAACTAACCCTCACCCCAACCACAAAGCCTAACACAACCATGACCCTAACCCTAAACGTAACACTAAACTTAACCCTAACCTTTAATCTAACACTAACCCTAAAACTGAACACAACCCCTGAACGTAACCCTAACCCTGAACATAACCTTAACACTAACCTGAAAACAAGCCCAAACCTTAGCCATAACCCTAACCCTCACCCTATCTTAAACTTCACCCTATCCCTAACCTAAAACTCACCCTGACTTTAACCCTAACCCTCCCCGTAAACCTAACCCTCACCTTAACCTTGGCCCACCTGTAACCCGAAACCTAACCCTTACAATAACTCTGACCCTAATCCTCACCCTAAACCTAATTCTAATTCTAACCCTGACCCTAACCCTAACCTAACCTCAACCCTATCTTTAAGCCTACCATAAACTTAAACCTAACCCTAACCCTTAACCTTAACTCTAACCCTAACCCTAGCCCTAACCCTAACCTTAACGCTAACACTTACCCAGAACCCTCACCTTAACTGTAAATGTAACTCTAACTCTTACCCTAACCCTAAACTTAACCCTAATTATAATCTTAACCTAAACCTAACTGAAACAGTAACCCTTAACCCTAACTCTCATCCTAATCCTTAGCCTAAAACTAACCTTAACCCTAAACCTAACCCTAACCACTGACCCTAACTCTAACACTAACCCTAAGCCGAACCCTCACCCTTAACCAGAATTTCACCCTAAGCATAACGCTAAGCGTACCCTAACTTCATTCAAACCCGAACCCTAAGCAAAACTAACACTAACACTACACGTAACCCTAACCCTAAGCCTAACCCTAACCCTGACTCTGACCTGAACCCAAACCCCTAACCCCAACCCTCTCGCTTAACATAAACTTCTCTGAAACCCTAACCCTCAAACTAAACGTAACACTAAATCTCCCCTAACCCTGACCGTACCATAAACGTAACCCTAACTCTAAACTCAAAACTAACCCTGACCCTAACTCTAACTCTAACCCTAATCCTAACCCTAAAACTTACCCTACACACTCAGCTTCAATGGAAACCTAGCACTAACCCTCATCTTACCATCTAAACCTAACCTCAACCCTTAACCTAACCCTATCTATAACCTTCACCTAGCCCTAAACCTAAACATGACTTAACCCTAACACTAACCCTAACCCTAAATCTAAACCTAACCTTAACCCTAAACTGAATCCTAACCTAAGCTCTAACCCTAACCCCTAACGCTAACCCTAAGCTCAACCCTCACCCTTCAATTAAACTTTACCCCAGCTGTAGCCCTAACCCTAAGCCGAACCCTAAACCTGACCCTAACATTAACCCAAACACCTAACCCTAACCCTAAGCCTAATCCTAAACCTAACCCTAACCTTAACCCAAATGTCTAAGCCTAACCCTAACCCTCATCCTTAACCTAAACTTCACCCTAAACCTAAGGCTAACCCTAACCCTGAAAGTAAAGCTAACCCTTAACTATCCCCTAACTCTAGCCCTGACCCTAAACCTAATGCTAACCCTAGCCCTAACAGTAACACCCTAAAACATCAGCTTAATGTAAACTTAACACTAACCCTCCCATGAACCCCTAACCCTAACCCTACCCCGCATCCTACACCTAACCCAGACCTAAACCTAACCCTTTCTCTAACCCTAAATTAACCCTAACCTTAACTCTACCCTAACCCTAACAATAACTCTAAACCTGACCATAACCATAATCCTAAACCCTAGCACTAACTCTAACTCTAAATCTAACCCTAAGCTAGCCCTACCCTTTACCGTAAACCTAGCCTTAACCCTAACCTTACCCCTACCCAAAACCTAACGCTATACCTAACCCGAACACTAACCTTAACCCTACTCTAACCTTAAGCCTAACCCTGACTATTAACTGAAACTTCACCCTAACCCTAAGCCTAACTCTAACTCTAACCCTAACCCTAACCATAACAATTACCCTAAACCCTCGCCTTAACTGTAAACCTAACCCTAACCCTCACCCTAATCCTTAACCGTATCCCCAACCCTAAACCTAACGCTATCCCCAAACTTATCCCTAACCCTAACCCTAATACGAACAGTAACCCAAATCTAACCCTAACCCTAATATTAAACCTAAACTGAAATCTACCCTAACCATAAACCTAACCCTAACACCCTAAACCTAACGTCTAACACCGTCTATAATCCTAACCCTTACCATAACCCTCACCCTTAACCTAAACTTCACACTAACCCTAAACCTAACCTAACGCTGACCCTAGACATAACGCCTAACCCTCACCGAACCCTAAACCTATCCTTAACACTAACCTGAACACAAACCCAAACCCTAGCCCTCACCATAAAAATAACCCTCACCCTATCCTGAACTTCATCCAAACACTAACCATAAACTTAACCCTAAACCTAGACCTAACCCAAACCCTAACCTTAAACCTAACTCTAAGAATAACGCTAGTCCATCTGTAACCCTAAACCGAACACTTACAATAGCCCTGAACCTAACCCTAAAATAATCCTAATCCTAACCCTAGACCTAATCCTAACCCTACCCCTAACCTTTACCCTAAATAGAACACTAAGTCTAACCCTCAACATGGACCTAAACCTAATTCTTACCCTACACCTAACCCTAATCCTAAACCAAACCCTAACTCTGACTATAACCCTAATCATAACAATTACCCTAAAACCTCACCTTAACTGTAAAACTAACCGTAACCCGCACCCCAAATCCTAACCGTATCCCACAACCCTAACCCTAATGCTATCCCTAACCCTAACCCTAACATTAACCTGAAACCCCTGAGCCCTAATGATAAACCTAACCCTAACACAAACCCTAACCCTAACACCAAAGCCTAGCAAAAACCTTAACACTAACTCTCACCCTAACGCTAACACTAACCCGAAACCGAATCATGAACCTAACCCTAAGCCTAAACCAAACCTAACCATGACCAGAACCGCAAGGCCTAACCGGAACCCTCACCCAAACCCTAACCCTAAACTACACCTCTAACCCCTAACGCCTTATCATAACGATAATCCTAACCCTAACCAACCCTAACCCTAAAACTAACCCTCACCCCAACCACAAAGCCTAACACAACCATGACCCTAACCCTAAACGTAACACTAAACTTAACCCTAACCTTTAATCTAACACTAACCCTAAAACTGAACACAACCCCTGAACGTAACCCTAACCCTGAACATAACCTTAACACTAACCTGAAAACAAGCCCAAACCTTAGCCATAACCCTAACCCTCACCCTATCTTAAACTTCACCCTATCCCTAACCTAAAACTCACCCTGACTTTAACCCTAACCCTCCCCGTAAACCTAACCCTCACCTTAACCTTGGCCCACCTGTAACCCGAAACCTAACCCTTACAATAACTCTGACCCTAATCCTCACCCTAAACCTAATTCTAATTCTAACCCTGACCCTAACCCTAACCTAACCTCAACCCTATCTTTAAGCCTACCATAAACTTAAACCTAACCCTAACCCTTAACCTTAACTCTAACCCTAACCCTAGCCCTAACCCTAACCTTAACGCTAACACTTACCCAGAACCCTCACCTTAACTGTAAATGTAACTCTAACTCTTACCCTAACCCTAAACTTAACCCTAATTATAATCTTAACCTAAACCTAACTGAAACAGTAACCCTTAACCCTAACTCTCATCCTAATCCTTAGCCTAAAACTAACCTTAACCCTAAACCTAACCCTAACCACTGACCCTAACTCTAACACTAACCCTAAGCCGAACCCTCACCCTTAACCAGAATTTCACCCTAAGCATAACGCTAAGCGTACCCTAACTTCATTCAAACCCGAACCCTAAGCAAAACTAACACTAACACTACACGTAACCCTAACCCTAAGCCTAACCCTAACCCTGACTCTGACCTGAACCCAAACCCCTAACCCCAACCCTCTCGCTTAACATAAACTTCTCTGAAACCCTAACCCTCAAACTAAACGTAACACTAAATCTCCCCTAACCCTGACCGTACCATAAACGTAACCCTAACTCTAAACTCAAAACTAACCCTGACCCTAACTCTAACTCTAACCCTAATCCTAACCCTAAAACTTACCCTACACACTCAGCTTCAATGGAAACCTAGCACTAACCCTCATCTTACCATCTAAACCTAACCTCAACCCTTAACCTAACCCTATCTATAACCTTCACCTAGCCCTAAACCTAAACATGACTTAACCCTAACACTAACCCTAACCCTAAATCTAAACCTAACCTTAACCCTAAACTGAATCCTAACCTAAGCTCTAACCCTAACCCCTAACGCTAACCCTAAGCTCAACTCTCACCCTTCAATTAAACTTTACCCCAGCTGTAGCCCTAACCCTAAGCCGAACCCTAAACCTGACCCTAACATTAACCCAAACACCTAACCCTAACCCTAAGCCTAATCCTAAACCTAACCCTAACCTTAACCCAAATGCCTAACCCTAACCCTAACCCTCATCCTTAACCTAAACTTCACCCTAAACCTAAGGCTAACCCTAACCCTGAAAGTAAAGCTAACCCTTAACTATCCCCTAACTCTAGCCCTGACCCTAAACCTAATGCTAACCCTAGCCCTAACAGTAACACCCTAAAACATCAGCTTAATGTAAACTTAACACTAACCCTCCCATGAACCCCTAACCCTAACCCTACCCGCATCCTACACCTAACCCAGACCTAAACCTAACCCTTTCTCTAACCCTAAATTAACCCTAACCTTAACTCTACCCTAACCCTAACAATAACTCTAAACCTGACCATAACCATAATCCTAAACCCTAGCACTAACTCTAACTCTAAATCTAACCCTAAGCTAGCCCTACCCTTTACCGTAAACCTAGCCTTAACCCTAACCTTACCCCTACCCAAACCCTAACGCTATACCTAACCCGAACACTAACCTTAACCCTACTCTAACCTTAAGCCTAACCCTGACTATTAACTGAAACTTCACCCTAACCCTAAGCCTAACTCTAACTCTAACCCTAACCATAACAATTACCCTAAACCCTCGCCTTAACTGTAAACCTAACCCTAACCCTCACCCTAATCCTTAACCGTATCCCCAACCCTAAACCTAACGCTATCCCCAAACTTATCCCTAACCCTAACCCTAATACGAACAGTAACCCAAATCTAACCCTAACCCTAATATTAAACCTAAACTGAAATCTACCCTAACCATAAACCTAACCCTAACACCCTAAACCTAACGTCTAACACCGTCTATAATCCCTAACCCTTACCATAACCCTCACCCTTAACCTAAACTTCACACTAACCCTAAACCTAACCTAACGCTGACCCTAGACATAACGCCTAACCCTCACCGAACCCTAAACCTATCCTTAACACTAACCTGAACACAAACCCAAACCCTAGCCCTCACCATAAAAATAACCCTCACCCTATCCTGAACTTCATCGAAACACTAACCATAACCTTAACCCTAAACCTAGACCTAACCCAAACCCTAACCTTAAACCTAACTCTAAGAATAACGCTAGTCCATCTGTAACCCTAAACCGAACACTTACAATAGCCCTGAACCTAACCCTAAAATAATCCTAATCCTAACCCTAGACCTAATCCTAACCCTACCCCTAACCTTTACCCTAAATAGAACACTAAGTCTAACCCTCAACATGGACCTAAACCTAATTCTTACCCTACACCTAACCCTAATCCTAAACCAAACCCTAACTCTGACTATAACCCTAATCATAACAATTACCCTAAACCCTCACCTTAACTGTAAAACTAACCGTAACCCGCACCCTAAATCCTAACCGTATCCCACAACCCTAACCCTAATGCTATCCCTAACCCTAACCCTAACATTACCTGAAACCCCTGAGCCCTAATGATAAACCTAACCCTAACACAAACCCTAACCCTAACACCAAAGCCTAGCAAAAACCTTAACACTAACTCTCACCCTAACGCTAACACTAACCCGAAACCGAATCATGAACCTAACCCTAAGCCTAAACCAAACCTAACCATGACCAGAACCGCAAGGCCTAACCGGAACCCTCACCCAAACCCTAACCCTAAACTACACCTCTAACCCCTAACGCCTTATCATAACGATAATCCAATACTATCTC
>NW_026975498.1:0-48573 GCF_030014295.1 Loxodonta africana
CATAGAGAGATAGTATTACTTACCCTACACACTCAGCTTCAATGGAAACCTAGCACTAACCCTCACACTAACATCTAAACCTAAACCCTACCCTTAACCTAAGCCTATCTCTAACCTTAACCTAGCCCTAAACCTAACCATGACTTAAACCTAACACTTACCCTAACCCTAAAACTAATCTTAACCCTAAAACTAATCCTAACCTTAACCCTAACCCTAACGCCTAATGCTGACGCTAAGCTCAACCCTCACCCTTAACTTAAACTTCACCCTAACCCTAACCCTAAACCGAACCCTATCCCTAAGCTCACCCTAAACCTGACCCTAACATTAATCCAAACACCAACACCTAACCCTAACACTAATACTAACCCTCAACCTAACCCTAACCTGATCCTAACCTTCACTCAAACACCTAACTCTAATATTTACCCTAACCCTAATCTTATCCTTCTCCCTAAACCTAAGCCTAACCCTAAAACTAAAACTAACCCTAAACTATTCCTCACTCTAGCCAAAACCTAAACCTAACCCTAAGCCTCAATCTAACCCTGACCCTAACCGAGAAACCGTAAAACATCAGCTTAACCGTAAACCTAACACTAACCCTCACACGAACCCTAACCCTTTCCCTAAACCTAAGCCTATCCCTAATCCTAACCCTAACCCTGACCTAAACGTAACCCTTACCCTAACCCTAAACTTAACCCTAACCTTAACTCTACCCTAACCCTAACCCTTACAATTACTCTAAAGCTGACCCTAACCCTACACCCTAACTCTAACTCGAAACCTAACCCTAACCTAGCCCTACCTTGGACCGTAAACCAAGCCTTAACCCTAACCTTCTCCCTACCCTAACCTAACCTTAAACCAAATTCTAATACTAAGCTTAGTCCTAACTCTAACCTTAACCCTAACCCTTACACTAACCCTCACTATTACCTGAAAATTCACCCTAACCCTAACCCTAACCCTAACTCTAACTCTAACCCTAACCATAGCACCTACCCTAAACCCTCACCTTAACTGTGAACCTAACCCTAAACCTCACCCTCACTCTAACCTCTAACCGTATCCCCAAATCTAAACCTAACGCTATCCCTAAACTTATTCCTAACCCTAACCCAAACACAAACACTAACCCTAATCTAACACTAACCCTAAACTTAACCCTACCTAACCATAAACCTAACCCTAACGCCCTAAACCTAACTTCTAACACTAAGAATAATCCTCACCGTAATCCTAACCCTTTTCTTAACCCTCACCCTGAACCTAAACGTCACTCTAACCCTGAACCTAAATCTAACATTAACACTAAAAGTAAATCCTAACCCTAACCCGAACCCTAAACCTAACCTTAACACTAACCTCAAAACAAAATCAAACTCTAGCCCTAACCATAATAAGCCTCGCCCCATCCTAAATTTCATCCAACCCTAACCTTAACCCTAAACCTAAACCTAACCAAACCTAACCTTAAACCAAACTCTAACCATAACGCTACTCCACCTCTAACCCTAAAACTAAGCCTTACATTAGCCCTGAATCTAACCCCACACCTAGTCCGAATTCTAACCGTAGACCTAATCCTAAAACTAACCCAAACTCTAACCTTGATCCTAAATAGAACACTAACTCTAATTCGAAACCTGAACCTAAACTGAAATCGTACGCTACACCTAACCCTAAACCTAACCCTAACTCTAATCCTAAACATAACACTTACCCTAAACCCTCACCTTAACTGTGAAACTAACCATAACCCTCACCCTAAACCCTAACAATATCCCCCAACCGTAACCCTATGGCTATCCCTAACCCGAACACTAACCTGAATCCCTAAGCCCTAACGATAACACTAACCCTAACGCAAACCCTAACCCCTAACACCAAAGCCTAACCCAAACCTTAACACTAACTCTCACCCGAACTCTAACACTAAACTTAAACCTATCATAAACCTAACCCTAACCCAAAACTAAGCATGACCAGAACCACAATGACTAACCGGAACCCTCACCCAAACCCTAACCCTAAACTAAAACTGGAACCCCTAACACCTTACCATAACCAAAATCCTAACCCTAACCAAACCTAACCCTAAACCTCACCCTCACCCCAACCGCAACGCCTAACACCAACCGTGACCCTAACCCTAACCGTAACACTAAACTTAACCCTAACCTAAAACCTAAAACTAACCCTAAAGCTAAACAGAACCCGTCAACTTTACCTAACACGAAACACAACCTTAACACTAACCTGAAAACTAAACCAAACCTTAGCCATAACCCTAACCCTAACCCTCACCCTCACCCTATCTTAAACTTCACCGTATCCCTAACCTAAAGCTCACCCTAACTCTAAACCTGTCCCTACCCCGAAACCTAACCCTAATCTTAACCTTGGCCCACCTCTAACCCTAAAACTAACCGTTACAATAACTCTGATCCTAACCCTCACCCTAAACCTAATCCTAATCCTAACCCTGACCGTAACCCTAACCTAACCTTAACCCTAACTTTAACCCCGCCATAAACTCAAACCTAACCCTCATTCCTAACAGTAACTCTAACCATAACCCTAACTGAACCCTCACCTTTAACCAAAATTTCACCCTACCCATAACCCTAAACCTACCCTAACTTCATTGCAATCCTAACCTTAACCTAAATTAAACCTAACCCTGAACCTAACTCTAACCCTAACCCTAAACCTAACCCCAACCCTAACCCTGACCCTAACGTGAAACCTAACCCCTAACCCTAACCCTAACTCTCACACTTAACAGAAACTTCACCCTAACCCTAACCCCTAAAACTAAACATAATACTAAATCTCCCCCAACTCTGACCCTGACCCTAATCCTAACCATAAACCTAACCCTAACCCTAAACTTAACCCTAACCCTGTCCCGAACTCTATCTCTAACCCTAATCCTAACCTTAAAACTTACCCTACACACTCAGCTTCAATGGAAACCTAGCACTAACCCTCACACTAACATCTAAACCTAAACCCTACCCTTAACCTAAGCCTATCTCTAACCTTAACCTAGCCCTAAACCTAACCATGACTTAAACCTAACACTTACCCTAACCCTAAAACTAATCTTAACCCTAAAACTAATCCTAACCTTAACCCTAACCCTAACGCCTAATGCTGACGCTAAGCTCAACCCTCACCCTTACTTAAACTTCACCCTAACCCTAACCCTAAACCGAACCCTATCCCTAAAGCTCACCCTAACCTGACCCTAACATTAATCCAAACACCAACACCTAACCCTAACACTAATACTAACCCTCAACCTAACCCTAACCTGATCCTAACCTTCACTCAAGACACCTAACTCTAATATTTACCCTAACCTAATCTTATCCTTCTCCCTAAACCTAAGCCTAACCCTAAAACTAAAACTAACCCTAAACTATTCCCTCACTCTAGCCAAAACCTAAACCTAACCCTAAGCCTCAATCTAACCCTGACCCTAACCGAGAAACCGTAAAACATCAGCTTAACCGTAAACCTAACACTAACCCTCACACGAACCCTAACCCTTTCCCTAAACCTAAGCCTATCCCTAATCCTAACCCTAACCCTGACCTAAACGTAACCCTTACCCTAACCCTAAACTTAACCCTAACCTTAACTCTACCCTAACCCTAACCCTTACAATTACTCTAAAGCTGACCCTAACCCTACACCCTAACTCTAACTCGAAACCTAACCCTAACCTAGCCCTACCTTGGACCGTAAACCAAGCCTTAACCCTAACCTTCTCCCTACCCTAACCTAACCTTAAACCAAATTCTAATACTAAGCTTAGTCCTAACTCTAACCTTAACCCTAACCCTTACACTAACCCTCACTATTACCTGAAAATTCACCCTAACCCTAACCCTAACCCTAACTCTAACTCTAACCCTAACCATAGCACCTACCCTAAACCCTCACCTTAACTGTGAACCTAACCCTAAACCTCACCCTCACTCTAACCTCTAACCGTATCCCCAAATCTAAACCTAACGCTATCCCTAAACTTATTCCTAACCCTAACCCAAACACAAACACTAACCCTAATCTAACACTAACCCTAAACTTAACCCTACCCTAACCATAAACCTAACCCTAACGCCCTAAACCTAACTTCTAACACTAAGAATAATCCTCACCGTAATCCTAACCCTTTTCTTAACCCTCACCCTGAACCTAAACGTCACTCTAACCCTGAACCTAAATCTAACATTAACACTAAAAGTAAATCCTAACCCTAACCCGAACCCTAAACCTAACCTTAACACTAACCTCAAAACAAAATCAAACTCTAGCCCTAACCATAATAAGCCTCGCCCCATCCTAAATTTCATCCAACCCTAACCTTAACCCTAAACCTAAACCTAACCCAAACCCTAACCTTAAACCAAACTCTAACCATAACGCTACTCCACCTCTTACCCTAAAACTAAGCCTTACATTAGCCCTGAATCTAACCCCAGACCTAGTCCGAATTCTAACCGTAGACCTAATCCTAAAACTAACCCAAACTCTAACCTTGATCCTAAATAGAACACTAACTCTAATTCGAAACCTGAACCTAAACTGAAATCGTACGCTACACCTAACCCTAAACCTAACCCTAACTCTAATCCTAAACATAACACTTACCCTAAACCCTCACCTTAACTGTGAAACTAACCATAACCCTCACCCTAAACCCTAACAATATCCCCCAACCGTAACCCTATGGCTATCCCTAACCCGAACACTAACCTGAATCCCTAAGCCCTAACGATAACACTAACCCTAACGCAAACCCTAACCCCTAACACCAAAGCCTAACCCAAACCTTAACACTAACTCTCACCCGAACTCTAACACTAAACTTAAACCTAATCATAAACCTAACCCTAACCCAAAACTAAGCATGACCAGAACCACAATGACTAACCGGAACCCTCACCCAAACCCTAACCCGAAACTAAAACTGGAACCCCTAACACCTTACCATAACCAAAATCCTAACCCTAACCAAACCTAACCCTAAACCTCACCCTCACCCCAACCGCAACGCCTAACACCAACCGTGACCCTAACCCTAACCGTAACACTAAACTTAACCCTAACCTAAAACCTAAAACTAACCCTAAAGCTAAACAGAACCCGTCAACTTTACCCTAACACGAAACACAACCTTAACACTAACCTGAAAACTAAACCAAACCTTAGCCATAACCCTAACCCTAACCCTCACCCTCACCCTATCTTAAACTTCACCGTATCCCTAACCTAAAGCTCACCCTAACTCTAAACCTGTCCCTACCCCGAAACCTAACCCTAATCTTAACCTTGGCCCACCTCTAACCCTAAAACTAACCGTTACAATAACTCTGATCCTAACCCTCACCCTAAACCTAATCCTAATCCTAACCCTGACTGTAACCCTAACCTAACCTTAACCCTAACTTTAACCCCGCCATAAACTCAAACCTAACCCTCATTCCTAACAGTAACTCTAACCATAACCCTAAACTGAACCCTCACCTTTAACCAAAATTTCACCCTACCCATAACCCTAAACCTACCCTAACTTCATTGCAATCCTAACCTTAACCTAAATTAAACCTAACCCTGAACCTAACTCTAACCCTAACCCTAAACCTAACCCCAAGCCTAACCCTGACCCTAACGTGAAACCTAACCCCTAACCCTAACCCTAACTCTCACACTTAACATAAACTTCACCCTAACCCTAACCCTAAAACTAAACATAATACTAAATCTCCCCCAACTCTGACCCTGACCCTAATCCTAACCATAAACCTAACCCTAACCCTAAACTTAACCCTAACCCTGTCCCGAACTCTATCTCTAACCCTAATCCTAACCTTAAAACTTACCCTACATACTCAGCTTCAATGGAAACCTAGCACTAACCCTCACACTAACATCTAAACCTAAACCCTACCCTTAACCTAAGCCTATCTCTAACCTTAACCTAGCCCTAAACCTAACCATGACTTAAACCTAACACTTACCCTAACCCTAAAACTAATCTTAACCCTAAAACTAATCCTAACCTTAACCCTAACCCTAACGCCTAATGCTGACGCTAAGCTCAACCCTCACCCTTAACTTAAACTTCACCCTAACCCTAACCCTAAACCGAACCCTATCCCTAAAGCTCACCCTAAACCTGACCCTAACATTAATCCAAACACCAACACCTAACCCTAACACTAATACTAACCCTCAACCTAACCCTAACCTGATCCTAACCTTCACTCAAACACCTAACTCTAATATTTACCCGAACCCTAATCTTATCCTTCTCCCTAAACCTAAGCCTAACCCTAAAACTAAAACTAACCCTAAACTATTCCCTCACTCTAGCCAAAACCTAAACCTAACCCTAAGCCTCAATCTAACCCTGACCCTAACCGAGAAACCGTAAAACATCAGCTTAACCGTAAACCTAACACTAACCCTCACACGAACCCTAACCCTTTCCCTAAACCTAAGCCTATCCCTAATCCTAACCCTAACCCTGACCTAAACGTAACCCTTACCCTAACCCTAAACTTAACCCTAACCTTAACTCTACCCTAACCCTAACCCTTACAATTACTCTAAAGCTGACCCTAACCCTACACCCTAACTCTAACTCTAAACCTAACCCTAACCTAGCCCTACCTTGGACCGTAAACCAAGCCTTAACCCTAACCTTCTCCCTACCCTAACCTAACCTTAAACCAAATTCTAATACTAAGCTTAGTCCTAACTCTAACCTTAACCCTAACCCTTACACTAACCCTCACTATTAGCTGAAAATTCACCCTAACCCTAACCCTAACCCTAACTCTAACTCTAACCCTAACCATAGCACCTACCCTAAACCCTCACCTTAACTGTGAACCTAACCCTAAACCTCACCCTCACTCTAACCTCTAACCGTATCCCCAAATCTAAACCTAACGCTATCCCTAAACTTATTCCTAACCCTAACCCAAACACAAACACTAACCCTAATCTAACACTAACCCTAAACTTAACCCTACCCTAACCATAAACCTAACCCTAACGCCCTAAACCTAACTTCTAACACTAAGAATAATCCTCACCGTAATCCTAACCCTTTTCTTAACCCTCACCCTGAACCTAAACGTCACTCTAACCCTGAACCTAAATCTAACATTAACACTAAAAGTAAATCCTAACCCTAACCCGAACCCTAAACCTAACCTTAACACTAACCTCAAAACAAAATCAAACTCTAGCCCTAACCATAATAAGCCTCGCCCCATCCTAAATTTCATCCAACCCTAACCTTAACCCTAAACCTAAACCTAACCCAAACCCTAACCTTAAACCAAACTCTAACCATAACGCTACTCCACCTCTAACCCTAAAACTAAGCCTTACATTAGCCCTGAATCTAACCCCAGACCTAGTCCGAATTCTAACCGTAGACCTAATCCTAAAACTAACCCAAACTCTAACCTTGATCCTAAATAGAACACTAACTCTAATTCGAAACCTGAACCTAAACTGAAATCGTACGCTACACCTAACCCTAAACCTAACCCTAACTCTAATCCTAAACATAACACTTACCCTAAACCCTCACCTTAACTGTGAAACTAACCATAACCCTCACCCTAAACCCTAACAATATCCCCCAACCGTAACCCTATGGCTATCCCTAACCCGAACACTAACCTGAATCCCTAAGCCCTAACGATAACACTAACCCTAACGCAAACCCTAACCCCTAACACCAAAGCCTAACCCAAACCTTAACACTAACTCTCACCCGAACTCTAACACTAAACTTAAACCTAATCATAAACCTAACCCTAACCCAAAACTAAGCATGACCAGAACCACAATGACTAACCGGAACCCTCACCCAAACCCTAACCCTAAACTAAAACTGGAACCCCTAACACCTTACCATAACCAAAATCCTAACCCTAACCAAACCTAACCCTAAACCTCACCCTCACCCCAACCGCAACGCCTAACACCAACCGTGACCCTAACCCTAACCGTAACACTAAACTTAACCCTAACCTAAAACCTAAAACTAACCCTAAAGCTAAACAGAACCCGTCAACTTTACCCTAACACGAAACACAACCTTAACACTAACCTGAAAACTAAACCAAACCTTAGCCATAACCCTAACCCTAACCCTCACCCTCACCCTATCTTAAACTTCACCGTATCCCTAACCTAAAGCTCACCCTAACTCTAAACCTGTCCCTACCCCGAAACCTAACCCTAATCTTAACCTTGGCCCACCTCTAACCCTAAAACTAACCGTTACAATAACTCTGATCCTAACCCTCACCCTAAACCTAATCCTAATCCTAACCCTGACCGTAACCCTAACCTAACCTTAACCCTAACTTTAACCCCGCCATAAACTCAAACCTAACCCTCATTCCTAACAGTAACTCTAACCATAACCCTAAACTGAACCCTCACCTTTAACCAAAATTTCACCCTACCCATAACCCTAAACCTACCCTAACTTCATTGCAATCCTAACCTTAACCTAAATTAAACCTAACCCTGAACCTAACTCTAACCCTAACCCTAAACCTAACCCCAACCCTAACCCTGACCCTAACGTGAAACCTAACCCCTAACCCTAACCCTAACTCTCACACTTAACAGAAACTTCACCCTAACCCTAACCCTAAAACTAAACATAATACTAAATCTCCCCCAACTCTGACCCTGACCCTAATCCTAACCATAAACCTAACCCTAACCCTAAACTTAACCCTAACCCTGTCCCGAACTCTATCTCTAACCCTAATCCTAACCTTAAAACTTACCCTACACACTCAGCTTCAATGGAAACCTAGCACTAACCCTCACACTAACATCTAAACCTAAACCCTACCCTTAACCTAAGCCTATCTCTAACCTTAACCTAGCCCTAAACCTAACCATGACTTAAACCTAACACTTACCCTAACCCTAAAACTAATCTTAACCCTAAAACTAATCCTAACCTTAACCCTAACCCTAACGCCTAATGCTGACGCTAAGCTCAACCCTCACCCTTAACTTAAACTTCACCCTAACCCTAACCCTAAACCGAACCCTATCCCTAAAGCTCACCCTAAACCTGACCCTAACATTAATCCAAACACCAACACCTAACCCTAACACTAATACTAACCCTCAACCTAACCCTAACCTGATCCTAACCTTCACTCAAACACCTAACTCTAATATTTACCCTAACCCTAATCTTATCCTTCTCCCTAAACCTAAGCCTAACCCTAAAACTAAAACTAACCCTAAACTATTCCCTCACTCTAGCCAAAACCTAAACCTAACCCTAAGCCTCAATCTAACCCTGACCCTAACCGAGAAACCGTAAAACATCAGCTTAACCGTAAACCTAACACTAACCCTCACACGAACCCTAACCCTTTCCCTAAACCTAAGCCTATCCCTAATCCTAACCCTAACCCTGACCTAAACGTAACCCTTACCCTAACCCTAAACTTAACCCTAACCTTAACTCTACCCTAACCCTAACCCTTACAATTACTCTAAAGCTGACCCTAACCCTACACCCTAACTCTAACTCGAAACCTAACCCTAACCTAGCCCTACCTTGGACCGTAAACCAAGCCTTAACCCTAACCTTCTCCCTACCCTAACCTAACCTTAAACCAAATTCTAATACTAAGCTTAGTCCTAACTCTAACCTTAACCCTAACCCTTACACTAACCCTCACTATTACCTGAAAATTCACCCTAACCCTAACCCTAACCCTAACTCTAACTCTAACCCTAACCATAGCACCTACCCTAAACCCTCACCTTAACTGTGAACCTAACCCTAAACCTCACCCTCACTCTAACCTCTAACCGTATCCCCAAATCTAAACCTAACGCTATCCCTAAACTTATTCCTAACCCTAACCCAAACACAAACACTAACCCTAATCTAACACTAACCCTAAACTTAACCCTACCCTAACCATAAACCTAACCCTAACGCCCTAAACCTAACTTCTAACACTAAGAATAATCCTCACCGTAATCCTAACCCTTTTCTTAACCCTCACCCTGAACCTAAACGTCACTCTAACCCTGAACCTAAATCTAACATTAACACTAAAAGTAAATCCTAACCCTAACCCGAACCCTAAACCTAACCTTAACACTAACCTCAAAACAAAATCAAACTCTAGCCCTAACCATAATAAGCCTCGCCCCATCCTAAATTTCATCCAACCCTAACCTTAACCCTAAACCTAAACCTAACCCAAACCCTAACCTTAAACCAAACTCTAACCATAACGCTACTCCACCTCTAACCCTAAAACTAAGCCTTACATTAGCCCTGAATCTAACCCCACACCTAGTCCGAATTCTAACCGTAGACCTAATCCTAAAACTAACCCAAACTCTAACCTTGATCCTAAATAGAACACTAACTCTAATTCGAAACCTGAACCTAAACTGAAATCGTACGCTACACCTAACCCTAAACCTAACCCTAACTCTAATCCTAAACATAACACTTACCCTAAACCCTCACCTTAACTGTGAAACTAACCATAACCCTCACCCTAAACCCTAACAATATCCCCCAACCGTAACCCTATGGCTATCCCTAACCCCAACACTAACCTGAATCCCTAAGCCCTAACGATAACACTAACCCTAACGCAAACCCTAACCCCTAACACCAAAGCCTAACCCAAACCTTAACACTAACTCTCACCCGAACTCTAACACTAAACTTAAACCTAATCATAAACCTAACCCTAACCCAAAACTAAGCATGACCAGAACCACAATGACTAACCGGAACCCTCACCCAAACCCTAACCCTAAACTAAAACTGGAACCCCTAACACCTTACCATAACCAAAATCCTAACCCTAACCAAACCTAACCCTAAACCTCACCCTCACCCCAACCGCAACGCCTAACACCAACCGTGACCCTAACCCTAACCGTAACACTAAACTTAACCCTAACCTAAAACCTAAAACTAACCCTAAAGCTAAACAGAACCCGTCAACTTTACCCTAACACGAAACACAACCTTAACACTAACCTGAAAACTAAACCAAACCTTAGCCATAACCCTAACCCTAACCCTCACCCTCACCCTATCTTAAACTTCACCGTATCCCTAACCTAAAGCTCACCCTAACTCTAAACCTGTCCCTACCCCGAAACCTAACCCTAATCTTAACCTTGGCCCACCTCTAACCCTAAAACTAACCGTTACAATAACTCTGATCCTAACCCTCACCCTAAACCTAATCCTAATCCTAACCCTGACCGTAACCCTAACCTAACCTTAACCCTAACTTTAACCCCGCCATAAACTCAAACCTAACCCTCATTCCTAACAGTAACTCTAACCATAACCCTAAACTGAACCCTCACCTTTAACCAAAATTTCACCCTACCCATAACCCTAAACCTACCCTAACTTCATTGCAATCCTAACCTTAACCTAAATTAAACCTAACCCTGAACCTAACTCTAACCCTAACCCTAAACCTAACCCCAACCCTAACCCTGACCCTAACGTGAAACCTAACCCCTAACCCTAACCCTAACTCTCACACTTAACAGAAACTTCACCCTAACCCTAACCCTAAAACTAAACATAATACTAAATCTCCCCCAACTCTGACCCTGACCCTAATCCTAACCATAAACCTAACCCTAACCCTAAACTTAACCCTAACCCTGTCCCGAACTCTATCTCTAACCCTAATCCTAACCTTAAAACTTACCCTACACACTCAGCTTCAATGGAAACCTAGCACTAACCCTCACACTAACATCTAAACCTAAACCCTACCCTTAACCTAAGCCTATCTCTAACCTTAACCTAGCCCTAAACCTAACCATGACTTAAACCTAACACTTACCCTAACCCTAAAACTAATCTTAACCCTAAAACTAATCCTAACCTTAACCCTAACCCTAACGCCTAATGCTGACGCTAAGCTCAACCCTCACCCTTAACTTAAACTTCACCCTAACCCTAACCCTAAACCGAACCCTATCCCTAAAGCTCACCCTAAACCTGACCCTAACATTAATCCAAACACCAACACCTAACCCTAACACTAATACTAACCCTCAACCTAACCCTAACCTGATCCTAACCTTCACTCAAACACCTAACTCTAATATTTACCCTAACCCTAATCTTATCCTTCTCCCTAAACCTAAGCCTAACCCTAAAACTAAAACTAACCCTAAACTATTCCCTCACTCTAGCCAAAACCTAAACCTAACCCTAAGCCTCAATCTAACCCTGACCCTAACCGAGAAACCGTAAAACATCAGCTTAACCGTAAACCTAACACTAACCCTCACACGAACCCTAACCCTTTCCCTAAACCTAAGCCTATCCCTAATCCTAACCCTAACCCTGACCTAAACGTAACCCTTACCCTAACCCTAAACTTAACCCTAACCTTAACTCTACCCTAACCCTAACCCTTACAATTACTCTAAAGCTGACCCTAACCCTACACCCTAACTCTAACTCGAAACCTAACCCTAACCTAGCCCTACCTTGGACCGTAAACCAAGCCTTAACCCTAACCTTCTCCCTACCCTAACCTAACCTTAAACCAAATTCTAATACTAAGCTTAGTCCTAACTCTAACCTTAACCCTAACCCTTACACTAACCCTCACTATTACCTGAAAATTCACCCTAACCCTAACCCTAACCCTAACTCTAACTCTAACCCTAACCATAGCACCTACCCTAAACCCTCACCTTAACTGTGAACCTAACCCTAAACCTCACCCTCACTCTAACCTCTAACCGTATCCCCAAATCTAAACCTAACGCTATCCCTAAACTTATTCCTAACCCTAACCCAAACACAAACACTAACCCTAATCTAACACTAACCCTAAACTTAACCCTACCCTAACCATAAACCTAACCCTAACGCCCTAAACCTAACTTCTAACACTAAGAATAATCCTCACCGTAATCCTAACCCTTTTCTTAACCCTCACCCTGAACCTAAACGTCACTCTAACCCTGAACCTAAATCTAACATTAACACTAAAAGTAAATCCTAACCCTAACCCGAACCCTAAACCTAACCTTAACACTAACCTCAAAACAAAATCAAACTCTAGCCCTAACCATAATAAGCCTCGCCCCATCCTAAATTTCATCCAACCCTAACCTTAACCCTAAACCTAAACCTAACCCAAACCCTAACCTTAAACCAAACTCTAACCATAACGCTACTCCACCTCTTACCCTAAAACTAAGCCTTACATTAGCCCTGAATCTAACCCCAGACCTAGTCCGAATTCTAACCGTAGACCTAATCCTAAAACTAACCCAAACTCTAACCTTGATCCTAAATAGAACACTAACTCTAATTCGAAACCTGAACCTAAACTGAAATCGTACGCTACACCTAACCCTAAACCTAACCCTAACTCTAATCCTAAACATAACACTTACCCTAAACCCTCACCTTAACTGTGAAACTAACCATAACCCTCACCCTAAACCCTAACAATATCCCCCAACCGTAACCCTATGGCTATCCCTAACCCGAACACTAACCTGAATCCCTAAGCCCTAACGATAACACTAACCCTAACGCAAACCCTAACCCCTAACACCAAAGCCTAACCCAAACCTTAACACTAACTCTCACCCGAACTCTAACACTAAACTTAAACCTAATCATAAACCTAACCCTAACCCAAAACTAAGCATGACCAGAACCACAATGACTAACCGGAACCCTCACCCAAACCCTAACCCGAAACTAAAACTGGAACCCCTAACACCTTACCATAACCAAAATCCTAACCCTAACCAAACCTAACCCTAAACCTCACCCTCACCCCAACCGCAACGCCTAACACCAACCGTGACCCTAACCCTAACCGTAACACTAAACTTAACCCTAACCTAAAACCTAAAACTAACCCTAAAGCTAAACAGAACCCGTCAACTTTACCCTAACACGAAACACAACCTTAACACTAACCTGAAAACTAAACCAAACCTTAGCCATAACCCTAACCCTAACCCTCACCCTCACCCTATCTTAAACTTCACCGTATCCCTAACCTAAAGCTCACCCTAACTCTAAACCTGTCCCTACCCCGAAACCTAACCCTAATCTTAACCTTGGCCCACCTCTAACCCTAAAACTAACCGTTACAATAACTCTGATCCTAACCCTCACCCTAAACCTAATCCTAATCCTAACCCTGACTGTAACCCTAACCTAACCTTAACCCTAACTTTAACCCCGCCATAAACTCAAACCTAACCCTCATTCCTAACAGTAACTCTAACCATAACCCTAAACTGAACCCTCACCTTTAACCAAAATTTCACCCTACCCATAACCCTAAACCTACCCTAACTTCATTGCAATCCTAACCTTAACCTAAATTAAACCTAACCCTGAACCTAACTCTAACCCTAACCCTAAACCTAACCCCAAGCCTAACCCTGACCCTAACGTGAAACCTAACCCCTAACCCTAACCCTAACTCTCACACTTAACATAAACTTCACCCTAACCCTAACCCTAAAACTAAACATAATACTAAATCTCCCCCAACTCTGACCCTGACCCTAATCCTAACCATAAACCTAACCCTAACCCTAAACTTAACCCTAACCCTGTCCCGAACTCTATCTCTAACCCTAATCCTAACCTTAAAACTTACCCTACATACTCAGCTTCAATGGAAACCTAGCACTAACCCTCACACTAACATCTAAACCTAAACCCTACCCTTAACCTAAGCCTATCTCTAACCTTAACCTAGCCCTAAACCTAACCATGACTTAAACCTAACACTTACCCTAACCCTAAAACTAATCTTAACCCTAAAACTAATCCTAACCTTAACCCTAACCCTAACGCCTAATGCTGACGCTAAGCTCAACCCTCACCCTTAACTTAAACTTCACCCTAACCCTAACCCTAAACCGAACCCTATCCCTAAAGCTCACCCTAAACCTGACCCTAACATTAATCCAAACACCAACACCTAACCCTAACACTAATACTAACCCTCAACCTAACCCTAACCTGATCCTAACCTTCACTCAAACACCTAACTCTAATATTTACCCGAACCCTAATCTTATCCTTCTCCCTAAACCTAAGCCTAACCCTAAAACTAAAACTAACCCTAAACTATTCCCTCACTCTAGCCAAAACCTAAACCTAACCCTAAGCCTCAATCTAACCCTGACCCTAACCGAGAAACCGTAAAACATCAGCTTAACCGTAAACCTAACACTAACCCTCACACGAACCCTAACCCTTTCCCTAAACCTAAGCCTATCCCTAATCCTAACCCTAACCCTGACCTAAACGTAACCCTTACCCTAACCCTAAACTTAACCCTAACCTTAACTCTACCCTAACCCTAACCCTTACAATTACTCTAAAGCTGACCCTAACCCTACACCCTAACTCTAACTCTAAACCTAACCCTAACCTAGCCCTACCTTGGACCGTAAACCAAGCCTTAACCCTAACCTTCTCCCTACCCTAACCTAACCTTAAACCAAATTCTAATACTAAGCTTAGTCCTAACTCTAACCTTAACCCTAACCCTTACACTAACCCTCACTATTAGCTGAAAATTCACCCTAACCCTAACCCTAACCCTAACTCTAACTCTAACCCTAACCATAGCACCTACCCTAAACCCTCACCTTAACTGTGAACCTAACCCTAAACCTCACCCTCACTCTAACCTCTAACCGTATCCCCAAATCTAAACCTAACGCTATCCCTAAACTTATTCCTAACCCTAACCCAAACACAAACACTAACCCTAATCTAACACTAACCCTAAACTTAACCCTACCCTAACCATAAACCTAACCCTAACGCCCTAAACCTAACTTCTAACACTAAGAATAATCCTCACCGTAATCCTAACCCTTTTCTTAACCCTCACCCTGAACCTAAACGTCACTCTAACCCTGAACCTAAATCTAACATTAACACTAAAAGTAAATCCTAACCCTAACCCGAACCCTAAACCTAACCTTAACACTAACCTCAAAACAAAATCAAACTCTAGCCCTAACCATAATAAGCCTCGCCCCATCCTAAATTTCATCCAACCCTAACCTTAACCCTAAACCTAAACCTAACCCAAACCCTAACCTTAAACCAAACTCTAACCATAACGCTACTCCACCTCTAACCCTAAAACTAAGCCTTACATTAGCCCTGAATCTAACCCCAGACCTAGTCCGAATTCTAACCGTAGACCTAATCCTAAAACTAACCCAAACTCTAACCTTGATCCTAAATAGAACACTAACTCTAATTCGAAACCTGAACCTAAACTGAAATCGTACGCTACACCTAACCCTAAACCTAACCCTAACTCTAATCCTAAACATAACACTTACCCTAAACCCTCACCTTAACTGTGAAACTAACCATAACCCTCACCCTAAACCCTAACAATATCCCCCAACCGTAACCCTATGGCTATCCCTAACCCGAACACTAACCTGAATCCCTAAGCCCTAACGATAACACTAACCCTAACGCAAACCCTAACCCCTAACACCAAAGCCTAACCCAAACCTTAACACTAACTCTCACCCGAACTCTAACACTAAACTTAAACCTAATCATAAACCTAACCCTAACCCAAAACTAAGCATGACCAGAACCACAATGACTAACCGGAACCCTCACCCAAACCCTAACCCTAAACTAAAACTGGAACCCCTAACACCTTACCATAACCAAAATCCTAACCCTAACCAAACCTAACCCTAAACCTCACCCTCACCCCAACCGCAACGCCTAACACCAACCGTGACCCTAACCCTAACCGTAACACTAAACTTAACCCTAACCTAAAACCTAAAACTAACCCTAAAGCTAAACAGAACCCGTCAACTTTACCCTAACACGAAACACAACCTTAACACTAACCTGAAAACTAAACCAAACCTTAGCCATAACCCTAACCCTAACCCTCACCCTCACCCTATCTTAAACTTCACCGTATCCC
This sequence comes from Loxodonta africana, assembly GCF_030014295.1. Classification (NCBI taxonomy): domain Eukaryota; kingdom Metazoa; phylum Chordata; class Mammalia; order Proboscidea; family Elephantidae; genus Loxodonta; species Loxodonta africana. Next base: position 17,076 of record NW_026975498.1, read on the forward strand.
TAACCTAAAGCTCACCCTAACTCTAAACCTGTCCCTACCCCGAAACCTAACCCTAATCTTAACCTTGGCCCACCTCTAACCCTAAAACTAACCGTTACAATAACTCTGATCCTAACCCTCACCCTAAACCTAATCCTAATCCTAACCCTGACCGTAACCCTAACCTAACCTTAACCCTAACTTTAACCCCGCCATAAACTCAAACCTAACCCTCATTCCTAACAGTAACTCTAACCATAACCCTAAACTGAACCCTCACCTTTAACCAAAATTTCACCCTACCCATAACCCTAAACCTACCCTAACTTCATTGCAATCCTAACCTTAACCTAAATTAAACCTAACCCTGAACCTAACTCTAACCCTAACCCTAAACCTAACCCCAACCCTAACCCTGACCCTAACGTGAAACCTAACCCCTAACCCTAACCCTAACTCTCACACTTAACAGAAACTTCACCCTAACCCTAACCCTAAAACTAAACATAATACTAAATCTCCCCCAACTCTGACCCTGACCCTAATCCTAACCATAAACCTAACCCTAACCCTAAACTTAACCCTAACCCTGTCCCGAACTCTATCTCTAACCCTAATCCTAACCTTAAAACTTACCCTACACACTCAGCTTCAATGGAAACCTAGCACTAACCCTCACACTAACATCTAAACCTAAACCCTACCCTTAACCTAAGCCTATCTCTAACCTTAACCTAGCCCTAAACCTAACCATGACTTAAACCTAACACTTACCCTAACCCTAAAACTAATCTTAACCCTAAAACTAATCCTAACCTTAACCCTAACCCTAACGCCTAATGCTGACGCTAAGCTCAACCCTCACCCTTAACTTAAACTTCACCCTAACCCTAACCCTAAACCGAACCCTATCCCTAAAGCTCACCCTAAACCTGACCCTAACATTAATCCAAACACCAACACCTAACCCTAACACTAATACTAACCCTCAACCTAACCCTAACCTGATCCTAACCTTCACTCAAACACCTAACTCTAATATTTACCCTAACCCTAATCTTATCCTTCTCCCTAAACCTAAGCCTAACCCTAAAACTAAAACTAACCCTAAACTATTCCCTCACTCTAGCCAAAACCTAAACCTAACCCTAAGCCTCAATCTAACCCTGACCCTAACCGAGAAACCGTAAAACATCAGCTTAACCGTAAACCTAACACTAACCCTCACACGAACCCTAACCCTTTCCCTAAACCTAAGCCTATCCCTAATCCTAACCCTAACCCTGACCTAAACGTAACCCTTACCCTAACCCTAAACTTAACCCTAACCTTAACTCTACCCTAACCCTAACCCTTACAATTACTCTAAAGCTGACCCTAACCCTACACCCTAACTCTAACTCGAAACCTAACCCTAACCTAGCCCTACCTTGGACCGTAAACCAAGCCTTAACCCTAACCTTCTCCCTACCCTAACCTAACCTTAAACCAAATTCTAATACTAAGCTTAGTCCTAACTCTAACCTTAACCCTAACCCTTACACTAACCCTCACTATTACCTGAAAATTCACCCTAACCCTAACCCTAACCCTAACTCTAACTCTAACCCTAACCATAGCACCTACCCTAAACCCTCACCTTAACTGTGAACCTAACCCTAAACCTCACCCTCACTCTAACCTCTAACCGTATCCCCAAATCTAAACCTAACGCTATCCCTAAACTTATTCCTAACCCTAACCCAAACACAAACACTAACCCTAATCTAACACTAACCCTAAACTTAACCCTACCCTAACCATAAACCTAACCCTAACGCCCTAAACCTAACTTCTAACACTAAGAATAATCCTCACCGTAATCCTAACCCTTTTCTTAACCCTCACCCTGAACCTAAACGTCACTCTAACCCTGAACCTAAATCTAACATTAACACTAAAAGTAAATCCTAACCCTAACCCGAACCCTAAACCTAACCTTAACACTAACCTCAAAACAAAATCAAACTCTAGCCCTAACCATAATAAGCCTCGCCCCATCCTAAATTTCATCCAACCCTAACCTTAACCCTAAACCTAAACCTAACCCAAACCCTAACCTTAAACCAAACTCTAACCATAACGCTACTCCACCTCTAACCCTAAAACTAAGCCTTACATTAGCCCTGAATCTAACCCCACACCTAGTCCGAATTCTAACCGTAGACCTAATCCTAAAACTAACCCAAACTCTAACCTTGATCCTAAATAGAACACTAACTCTAATTCGAAACCTGAACCTAAACTGAAATCGTACGCTACACCTAACCCTAAACCTAACCCTAACTCTAATCCTAAACATAACACTTACCCTAAACCCTCACCTTAACTGTGAAACTAACCATAACCCTCACCCTAAACCCTAACAATATCCCCCAACCGTAACCCTATGGCTATCCCTAACCCCAACACTAACCTGAATCCCTAAGCCCTAACGATAACACTAACCCTAACGCAAACCCTAACCCCTAACACCAAAGCCTAACCCAAACCTTAACACTAACTCTCACCCGAACTCTAACACTAAACTTAAACCTAATCATAAACCTAACCCTAACCCAAAACTAAGCATGACCAGAACCACAATGACTAACCGGAACCCTCACCCAAACCCTAACCCTAAACTAAAACTGGAACCCCTAACACCTTACCATAACCAAAATCCTAACCCTAACCAAACCTAACCCTAAACCTCACCCTCACCCCAACCGCAACGCCTAACACCAACCGTGACCCTAACCCTAACCGTAACACTAAACTTAACCCTAACCTAAAACCTAAAACTAACCCTAAAGCTAAACAGAACCCGTCAACTTTACCCTAACACGAAACACAACCTTAACACTAACCTGAAAACTAAACCAAACCTTAGCCATAACCCTAACCCTAACCCTCACCCTCACCCTATCTTAAACTTCACCGTATCCCTAACCTAAAGCTCACCCTAACTCTAAACCTGTCCCTACCCCGAAACCTAACCCTAATCTTAACCTTGGCCCACCTCTAACCCTAAAACTAACCGTTACAATAACTCTGATCCTAACCCTCACCCTAAACCTAATCCTAATCCGAACCCTGACCGTAACCCTAACCTAACCTTAACCCTAACTTTAACCCCGCCATAAACTCAAACCTAACCCTCATTCCTAACAGTAACTCTAACCATAACCCTAAACTGAACCCTCACCTTTAACCAAAATTTCACCCTACCCATAACCCTAAACCTACCCTAACTTCATTGCAATCCTAACCTTAACCTAAATTAAACCTAACCCTGAACCTAACTCTAACCCTAACCCTAAACCTAACCCCAAGCCTAACCCTGACCCTAACGTGAAACCTAACCCCTAACCCTAACCCTAACTCTCACACTTAACATAAACTTCACCCTAACCCTAACCCTAAAACTAAACATAATACTAAATCTCCCCCAACTCTGACCCTGACCCTAATCCTAACCATAAACCTAACCCTAACCCTAAACTTAACCCTAACCCTGTCCCGAACTCTATCTCTAACCCTAATCCTAACCTTAAAACTTACCCTACACACTCAGCTTCAATGGAAACCTAGCACTAACCCTCACACTAACATCTAAACCTAAACCCTACCCTTAACCTAAGCCTATCTCTAACCTTAACCTAGCCCTAAACCTAACCATGACTTAAACCTAACACTTACCCTAACCCTAAAACTAATCTTAACCCTAAAACTAATCCTAACCTTAACCCTAACCCTAACGCCTAATGCTGACGCTAAGCTCAACCCTCACCCTTAACTTAAACTTCACCCTAACCCTAACCCTAAACCGAACCCTATCCCTAAAGCTCACCCTAAACCTGACCCTAACATTAATCCAAACACCAACACCTAACCCTAACACTAATACTAACCCTCAACCTAACCCTAACCTGATCCTAACCTTCACTCAAACACCTAACTCTAATATTTACCCTAACCCTAATCTTATCCTTCTCCCTAAACCTAAGCCTAACCCTAAAACTAAAACTAACCCTAAACTATTCCCTCACTCTAGCCAAAACCTAAACCTAACCCTAAGCCTCAATCTAACCCTGACCCTAACCGAGAAACCGTAAAACATCAGCTTAACCGTAAACCTAACACTAACCCTCACACGAACCCTAACCCTTTCCCTAAACCTAAGCCTATCCCTAATCCTAACCCTAACCCTGACCTAAACGTAACCCTTACCCTAACCCTAAACTTAACCCTAACCTTAACTCTACCCTAACCCTAACCCTTACAATTACTCTAAAGCTGACCCTAACCCTACACCCTAACTCTAACTCGAAACCTAACCCTAACCTAGCCCTACCTTGGACCGTAAACCAAGCCTTAACCCTAACCTTCTCCCTACCCTAACCTAACCTTAAACCAAATTCTAATACTAAGCTTAGTCCTAACTCTAACCTTAACCCTAACCCTTACACTAACCCTCACTATTACCTGAAAATTCACCCTAACCCTAACCCTAACTCTAACTCTAACCCTAACCATAGCACCTACCCTAAACCCTCACCTTAACTGTGAACCTAACCCTAAACCTCACCCTCACTCTAACCTCTAACCGTATCCCCAAATCTAAACCTAACGCTATCCCTAAACTTATTCCTCACCCTAACCCAAACACAAACACTAACCCTAATCTAACACTAACCCTAAACTTAACCCTACCCTAACCATAAACCTAACCCTAACGCCCTAAACCTAACTTCTAACACTAAGAATAATCCTCACCGTAATCCTAACCCTTTTCTTAACCCTCACCCTGAACCTAAACGTCACTCTAACCCTGAACCTAAATCTAACATTAACACTAAAAGTAAATCCTAACCCTAACCCGAACCCTAAACCTAACCTTAACACTAACCTCAAAACAAAATCAAACTCTAGCCCTAACCATAATAAGCCTCGCCCCATCCTAAATTTCATCCAACCCTAACCTTAACCCTAAACCTAAACCTAACCCAAACCCTAACCTTAAACCAAACTCTAACCATAACGCTACTCCACCTCTAACCCTAAAACTAAGCCTTACATTAGCCCTGAATCTAACCCCAGACCTAGTCCGAATTCTAACCGTAGACCTAATCCTAAAACTAACCCAAACTCTAACCTTGATCCTAAATAGAACACTAACTCTAATTCGAAACCTGAACCTAAACTGAAATCGTACGCTACACCTAACCCTAAACCTAACCCTAACTCTAATCCTAAACATAACACTTACCCTAAACCCTCACCTTAACTGTGAAACTAACCATAACCCTCACCCTAAACCCTAACAATATCCCCCAACCGTAACCCTATGGCTATCCCTAACCCGAACACTAACCTGAATCCCTAAGCCCTAACGATAACACTAACCCTAACGCAAACCCTAACCCCTAACACCAAAGCCTAACCCAAACCTTAACACTAACTCTCACCCGAACTCTAACACTAAACTTAAACCTAATCATAAACCTAACCCTAACCCAAAACTAAGCATGACCAGAACCACAATGACTAACCGGAACCCTCACCCAAACCCTAACCCGAAACTAAAACTGGAACCCCTAACACCTTACCATAACCAAAATCCTAACCCTAACCAAACCTAACCCTAAACCTCACCCTCACCCCAACCGCAACGCCTAACACCAACCGTGACCCTAACCCTAACCGTAACACTAAACTTAACCCTAACCTAAAACCTAAAACTAACCCTAAAGCTAAACAGAACCCGTCAACTTTACCCTAACACGAAACACAACCTTAACACTAACCTGAAAACTAAACCAAACCTTAGCCATAACCCTAACCCTAACCCTCACCCTCACCCTATCTTAAACTTCACCGTATCCCTAACCTAAAGCTCACCCTAACTCTAAACCTGTCCCTACCCCGAAACCTAACCCTAATCTTAACCTTGGCCCACCTCTAACCCTAAAACTAACCGTTACAATAACTCTGATCCTAACCCTCACCCTAAACCTAATCCTCATAGAGAGATAGTATTCGTAACCCTAACCTAACCTTAACCCTAACTTTAACCCCGCCATAAACTCAAACCTAACCCTCATTCCTAACAGTAACTCTAACCATAACCCTAAACTGAACCCTCACCTTTAACCAAAATTTCACCCTACCCATAACCCTAAACCTACCCTAACTTCATTGCAATCCTAACCTTAACCTAAATTAAACCTAACCCTGAACCTAACTCTAACCCTAACCCTAAACCTAACCCCAACCCTAACCCTGACCCTAACGTGAAACCTAACCCCTAACCCTAACCCTAACTCTCACACTTAACATAAACTTCACCCTAACCCTAACCCTAAAACTAAACATAATACTAAATCTCCCCCAACTCTGACCCTGACCCTAATCCTAACCATAAACCTAACCCTAACCCTAAACTTAACCCTAACCCTGTCCCGAACTCTATCTCTAACCCTAATCCTAACCTTAAAACTTACCCTACACACTCAGCTTCAATGGAAACCTAGCACTAACCCTCACACTAACATCTAAACCTAAACCCTACCCTTAACCTAAGCCTATCTCTAACCTTAACCTAGCCCTAAACCTAACCATGACTTAAACCTAACACTTACCCTAACCCTAAAACTAATCTTAACCCTAAAACTAATCCTAACCTTAACCCTAACCCTAACGCCTAATGCTGACGCTAAGCTCAACCCTCACCCTTAACTTAAACTTCACCCTAACCCTAACCCTAAACCGAACCCTATCCCTAAAGCTCACCCTAAACCTGACCCTAACATTAATCCAAACACCAACACCTAACCCTAACACTAATACTAACCCTCAACCTAACCCTAACCTGATCCTAACCTTCACTCAAACACCTAACTCTAATATTTACCCTAACCCTAATCTTATCCTTCTCCCTAAACCTAAGCCTAACCCTAAAACTAAAACTAACCCTAAACTATTCCCTCACTCTAGCCAAAACCTAAACCTAACCCTAAGCCTCAATCTAACCCTGACCCTAACCGAGAAACCGTAAAACATCAGCTTAACCGTTAACCTAACACTAACCCTCACACGAACCCTAACCCTTTCCCTAAACCTAAGCCTATCCCTAATCCTAACCCTAACCCTGACCTAAACGTAACCTTACCCTAACCCTAAACTTAACCCTAACCTTAACTCTACCCTAACCCTAACCCTTACAATTACTCTAAAGCTGACCCTAACCCTACACCCTAACTCTAACTCGAAACCTAACCCTAACCTAGCCCTACCTTGGACCGTAAACCAAGCCTTAACCCTAACCTTCTCCCTACCCTAACCTAACCTTAAACCAAATTCTAATACTAAGCTTAGTCCTAACTCTAACCTTAACCCTAACCCTTACACTAACCCTCACTATTACCTGAAAATTCACCCTAACCCTAACCCTAACCCTAACTCTAACTCTAACCCTAACCATAGCACCTACCCTAAACCCTCACCTTAACTGTAAACCTAACCCTAAACTCACCCTCACTCTAACCTCTAACCGTATCCCCAAATCTAAACCTAACGCTATCCCTAAACTTATTCCTAACCCTAACCCAAACACAAACACTAACCCTAATCTAACACTAACCCTAAACTTAACCCTACCCTAACCATAAACCTAACCCTAACGCCCTAAACCTAACTTCTAACACTAAGAATAATCCTCACCGTAATCCTAACCCTTTTCTTAACCCTCACCCTGAACCTAAACGTCACTCTAACCCTGAACCTAAATCTAACATTAACACTAAAAGTAAATCCTAACCCTAACCCGAACCCTAAACCTAACCTTAACACTAACCTCAAAGCAAAATCAAACTCTAGCCCTAACCATAATAAGCCTCGCCCCATCCTAAATTTCATCCAACCCTAACCTTAACCCTAAACCTAAACCTAACCCAAACCCTAACCTTAAACCAAACTCTAACCATAACGCTACTCCACCTCTAACCCTAAAACTAAGCCTTACATTAGCCCTGAATCTAACCCCAGACCTAGTCCGAATTCTAACCGTAGACCTAATCCTAAAACTAACCCAAACTCTAACCTTGATCCTAAATAGAACACTAACTCTAATTCGAAACCTGAACCTAAACTGAAATCGTACGCTACACCTAACCCTAAACCTAACCCTAACTCTAATCCTAAACATAACACTTACCCTAAACCCTCACCTTAACTGTGAAACTAACCATAACCCTCACCCTAAACCCTAACAATATCCCCCAACCGTAACCCTATGGCTATCCCTAACCCCAACACTAACCTGAATCCCTAAGCCCTAACGATAACACTAACCCTAACGCAAACCCTAACCCCTAACACCAAAGCCTAACCCAAACCTTAACACTAACTCTCACCCGAACTCTAACACTAAACTTAAACCTAATCATAAACCTAACCCTAACCCAAAACTAAGCATGACCAGAACCACAATGACTAACCGGAACCCTCACCCAAACCCTAACCCTAAACTAAAACTGGAACCCCTAACACCTTACCATAACCAAAATCCTAACCCTAACCAAACCTAACCCTAAACCTCACCCTCACCCCAACCGCAACGCCTAACACCAACCGTGACCCTAACCCTAACCGTAACACTAAACTTAACCCTAACCTAAAACCTAAAACTAACCCTAAAGCTAAACAGAACCCGTCAACTTTACCCTAACACGAAACACAACCTTAACACTAACCTGAAAACTAAACCAAACCTTAGCCATAACCCTAACCCTAACCCTCACCCTCACCCTATCTTAAACTTCACCGTATCCCTAACCTAAAGCTCACCCTAACTCTAAACCTGTCCCTACCCCGAAACCTAACCCTAATCTTAACCTTGGCCCACCTCTAACCCTAAAACTAACCGTTACAATAACTCTGATCCTAACCCTCACCCTAAACCTAATCCTAATCCTAACCCTGACCGTAACCCTAACCTAACCTTAACCCTAACTTTAACCCTGCCATAAGCTCAAACCTAAACCTCACTCCTAACAGTAACTCTAACCATAACCCTAAACTGAACCCTCACCTTTAACCAAAATTTCACCCTACCCATAACCCTAAACCTACCCTAACTTCATTGCAATCCTAACCTTAACCTAAATTAAACCTAACCCTGAACCTAACTCTAACCCTAACCCTAAACCTAACCCCAACCCTAACCCTGACCCTAACGTGAAACCTAACCCCTAACCCTAACCCTAACTCTCACACTTAACATAAACTTCACCCTAACCCTAACCCTAAAACTAAACATAATACTAAATCTCCCCCAACTCTGACCCTGACCCTAATCCTAACCATAAACCTAACCCTAACCCTAAACTTAACCCTAACCCTGTCCCGAACTCTATCTCTAACCCTAATCCTAACCTTAAAACTTACCCTACACACTCAGCTTCAATGGAAACCTAGCACTAACCCTCACACTAACATCTAAACCTAAACCCTACCCTTAACCTAAGCCTATCTCTAACCTTAACCTAGCCCTAAACCTAACCATGACTTAAACCTAACACTTACCCTAACCCTAAAACTAATCTTAACCCTAAAACTAATCCTAACCTTAACCCTAACCCTAACGCCTAATGCTGACGCTAAGCTCAACCCTCACCCTTAACTTAAACTTCACCCTAACCCTAACCCTAAACCGAACCCTATCCCTAAAGCTCACCCTAAACCTGACCCTAACATTAATCCAAACACCAACACCTAACCCTAACACTAATACTAACCCTCAACCTAACCCTAACCTGATCCTAACCTTCACTCAAACACCTAACTCTAATATTTACCCTAACCCTAATCTTATCCTTCTCCCTAAACCTAAGACTTACCCTAAAACTAAAACTAACCCTAAACTATTCCCTCACTCTAGCCAAAACCTAAACCTAACCCTAAGCCTCAATCTAACCCTGACCCTAACCGAGAAACCGTAAAACATCAGCTTAACCGTAAACCTAACACTAACCCTCACACGAACCCTAACCCTTTCCCTAAACCTAAGCCTATCCCTAATCCTAACCCTAACCCTGACCTAAACGTAACCCTTACCCTAACCCTAAACTTAACCCTAACCTTAACTCTACCCTAACCCTAACCCTTACAATTACTCTAAAGCTGACCCTAACCCTACACCCTAACTCTAACTCCTAACCTAACCCTAACCTAGCCCTACCTTGGACCGTAAACCAAGCCTTAACCCTAACCTTCTCCCTACCCTAACCTAACCTTAAACCAAATTCTAATACTAAGCTTAGTCCTAACTCTAACCTTAACCCTAACCCCTACACTAACCCTCACTATTACCTGAAAATTCACCCTAACGCTAACCCTAACCCTAACTCTAACTCTAACCCTAACCATAGCACCTACCCTAAACCCTCACCTTAACTGTAAACCTAACCCTAAACCTCACCCTCATTCTAACCTCTAACCGTATCCCCAAATCTAAACCTAACGCTATCCCTAAACTTATTCCTCACCCTAACCCAAACACAAACACTAACCCTAATCTAACACTAACCCTAAACTTAACCCTACCCTAACCATAAACCTAACCCTAACGCCCTAAACCTAACTTCTAACACTAAGAATAATCCTCACCGTAATCCTAACCCTTTTCTTAACCCTCACCCTGAACCTAAACGTCACTCTAACCCTGAACCTAAATCTAACATTAACACTAAAAGTAAATCCTAACCCTAACCCGAACCCTAAACCTAACCTTAACACTAACCTCAAAACAAAATCAAACTCTAGCCCTAACCATAATAAGCCTCGCCCCATCCTAAATTTCATCCAACCCTAACCTTAACCCTAAACCTAAACCTAACCCAAACCCTAACCTTAAACCAAACTCTAACCATAACGCTACTCCACCTCTTACCCTAAAACTAAGCCTTACATTAGCCCTGAATCTAACCCCAGACCTAGTCCGAATTCTAACCGTAGACCTAATCCTAAAACTAACCCAAACTCTAACCTTGATCCTAAATAGAACACTAACTCTAATTCGAAACCTGAACCTAAACTGAAATCGTACGCTACACCTAACCCTAAACCTAACCCTAACTCTAATCCTAAACATAACACTTACCCTAAACCCTCACCTTAACTGTGAAACTAACCATAAACCTCACCCTAAACCCTAACAATATCCCCCAACCGTAACCCTATGGCTATCCCTAACCCGAACACTAACCTGAATCCCTAAGCCCTAACGATAACACTAACCCTAACGCAAACCCTAACCCCTAACACCAAAGCCTAACCCAAACCTTAACACTAACTCTCACCCTAACTCTAACACTAAACTTAAACCTAATCATAAACCTAACCCTAACCCAAAACTAAGCATGACCAGAACCACAATGACTAACCGGAACCCTCACCCAAACCCTAACCCGAAACTAAAACTGGAACCCCTAACACCTTACCATAACCAAAATCCTAACCCTAACCAAACCTAACCCTAAACCTCACCCTCACCCCAACCGCAACGCCTAACACCAACCGTGACCCTAACCCTAACCGTAACACTAAACTTAACCCTAACCTAAAACCTAAAACTAACCCTAAAGCTAAACAGAACCCGTCAACTTTACCCTAACACGAAACACAACCTTAACATTAACCTGAAAACTAAACCAAACCTTAGCCATAAACCTAACCCTAATCCTCACCCTCACCCTATCTTAAACTTCACCGTATCCCTAACCTAAAGCTCACCCTAACTCTAAACCTGTCCCTACCCCGAAACCTAACCCTAATCTTAACCTTGGCCCACCTCTAACCCTAAAACTAACCGTTACAATAACTCTGATCCTAACCCTCACCCTAAACCTAATCCTAATCCTAACCCTGACCGTAACCCTAACCTAACCTTAACCCTAACTTTAACCCCGCCATAAACTCAAACCTAACCCTCATTCCTAACAGTAACTCTAACCATAACCCTAAACTGAACCCTCACCTTTAACCAAAATTTCACCCTACCCATAACCCTAAACCTACCCTAACTTCATTGCAATCCTAACCTTAACCTAAATTAAACCTAACCCTGAACCTAACTCTAACCCTAACCCTAAACCTAACCCCAACCCTAACCCTGACCCTAACGTGAAACCTAACCCCTAACCCTAACCCTAACTCTCACACTTAACATAAACTTCACCCTAACCCTAACCCTAAAACTAAACATAATACTAAATCTCCCCCAACTCTGACCCTGACCCTAATCCTAACCATAAACCTAACCCTAACCCTAAACTTAACCCTAACCCTGTCCCGAACTCTATCTCTAACCCTAATCCTAACCTTAAAACTTACCCTACACACTCAGCTTCAATGGAAACCTAGCACTAACCCTCACACTAACATCTAAACCTAAACCCTACCCTTAACCTAAGCCTATCTCTAACCTTAACCTAGCCCTAAACCTAACCATGACTTAAACCTAACACTTACCCTAACCCTAAAACTAATCTTAACCCTAAAACTAATCCTAACCTTAACCCTAACCCTAACGCCTAATGCTGACGCTAAGCTCAACCCTCACCCTTAACTTAAACTTCACCCTAACCCTAACCCTAAACCGAACCCTATCCCTAAAGCTCACCCTAAACCTGACCCTAACATTAATCCAAACACCAAAACCTAACCCTAACACTAATACTAACCCTCAACCTAACCCTAACCTGATCCTAACCTTCACTCAAACACCTAACTCTAATATTTACCCTAAACCTAATCTTATCCTTCTCCCTAAACCTAAGCCTAACCCTAAAACTAAAACTAACCCTAAACTATTCCCTCACTCTAGCCAAAACCTACACCTAACCCTAAGCCTCAATCTAACCCTGACCCTAACCGAGAAACCGTAAAACATCAGCTTAACCGTAAACCTAACACTAACCCTCACACGAACCCTAACCCTTTCCCTAAACCTAAGCCTATCCCTAATCCTAACCCTAACCCTGACCTAAACGTAATCCTTACCCTAACCCTAACCCTTACAATTACTCTAAAGCTGACCCTAACCCTACACCCTAACTCTAACTCGAAACCTAACCCTAACCTAGCCCTACCTTGGACCGTAAACCAAGCCTTAACCCTAACCTTCTCCCTACCCTAACCTAACCTTAAACCAAATTCTAATACTAAGCTTAGTCCTAACTCTAACCTTAACCCTAACCCTTACACTAACCCTCACTATTACCTGAAAATTCACCCTAACCCTAACCCTAACCCTAACCCTAACTCTAACTCTAACCCTAACCATAGCACCTACCCTAAACCCTCACCTTAACTGTAAACCTAACCCTAAACCTCACCCTCACTCTAACCTCTAACCGTATCCCCAAATCTAAACCTAACGCTATCCCTAAACTTATTCCTAACCCTAACCCAAACACAAACACTAACCCTAATCTAACACTAACCCTAAACTTAACCCTACCCTAACCATAAACCTAACCCTAACGCCCTAAACCTAACTTCTAACACTAAGAATAATCCTCACCGTAATCCTAACCCTTTTCTTAACCCTCACCCTGAACCTAAACGTCACTCTAACCCTGAACCTAAATCTAACATTAACACTAAAAGTAAATCCTAACCCTAACCCGAACCCTAAACCTAACCTTAACACTAACCTCAAAACAAAATCAAACTCTAGCCCTAACCATAATAAGCCTCGCCCCATCCTAAATTTCATCCAACCCTAACCTTAACCCTAAACCTAAACCTAACCCAAACCCTAACCTTAAACCAAACTCTAACCATAACGCTACTCCACCTCTAACCCTAAAACTAAGCCTTACATTAGCCCTGAATCTAACCCCAGACCTAGTCCGAATTCTAACCGTAGACCTAATCCTAAAACTAACCCAAACTCTAACCTTGATCCTAAATAGAACACTAACTCTAATTCGAAACCTGAACCTAAACTGAAATCGTACGCTACACCTAACCCTAAACCTAACCCTAACTCTAATCCTAAACATAACACTTACCCTAAACCCTCACCTTAACTGTGAAACTAACCATAACCCTCACCCTAAACCCTAACAATATCCCCCAACCGTAACCCTATGGCTATCCCTAACCCCAACACTAACCTGAATCCCTAAGCCCTAACGATAACACTAACCCTAACGCAAACCCTAACCCCTAACACCAAAGCCTAACCCAAACCTTAACACTAACTCTCACCCGAACTCTAACAGTAAACTTAAACCTAATCATAAACCTAACCCTAACCCAAAACTAAGCATGACCAGAACCACAATGACTAACCGGAACCCTCACCCAAACCCTAACCCGAAACTAAAACTGGAACCCCTAACACCTTACCATAACCAAAATCCTAACCCTAACCAAACCTAACCCTAAACCTCACCCTCACCCCAACCGCAACGCCTAACACCAACCGTGACCCTAACCCTAACCGTAACACTAAACTTAACCCTAACCTAAAACCTAAAACTAACCCTAAAGCTAAACAGAACCCGTCAACTTTACCCTAACACGAAACACAACCTTAACACTAACCTGAAAACTAAACCAAACCTTAGCCATAACCCTAACCCTAACCCTCACCCTCACCCTATCTTAAACTTCACCGTATCCCTAACCTAAAGCTCACCCTAACTCTAAACCTGTCCCTACCCCGAAACCTAACCCTAATCTTAACCTTGGCCCACCTCTAACCCTAAAACTAACCGTTACAATAACTCTGATCCTAACCCTCACCCTAAACCTAATCCTAATCCTAACCCTGACCGTAACCCTAACCTAACCTTAACCCTAAATTTAACCCCGCCATAAACTCAAACCTAACCCTCATTCCTAACAGTAACTCTAACCATAACCCTAAACTGAACCCTCACCTTTAACCAAAATTTCACCCTACCCATAACCCTAAACCTACCCTAACTTCATTGCAATCCTAACCTTAACCTAAATTAAACCTAACCCTGAACCTAACTCTAACCCTAACCCTAAACCTAACCCCAAGCCTAACCCTGACCCTAACGTGAAACCTAACCCCTAACCCTAACCCTAACTCTCACACTTAACATAAACTTCACCCTAACCCTAACCCTAAAACTAAACATAATACTAAATCTCCCCCAACTCTGACCCTGACCCTAATCCTAACCATAAACCTAACCCTAACCCTAAACTTAACCCTAACCCTGTCCCGAACTCTATCTCTAACCCTAATCCTAACCTTAAAACTTACCCTACACACTCAGCTTCAATGGAAACCTAGCACTAACCCTCACACTAACATCTAAACCTAAACCCTACCCTTAACCTAAGCCTATCTCTAACCTTAACCTAGCCCTAAACCTAACCATGACTTAAACCTAACACTTACCCTAACCCTAAAACTAATCTTAACCCTAAAACTAATCCTAACCTTAACCCTAACCCTAACGCCTAATGCTGACGATAAGCTCAACCCTCACCCTTAACTTAAACTTCACC
Organism: Loxodonta africana; assembly: GCF_030014295.1. NCBI lineage: Eukaryota > Metazoa > Chordata > Mammalia > Proboscidea > Elephantidae > Loxodonta > Loxodonta africana. Next base: position 32,634 of record NW_026975498.1, read on the forward strand.
CTAACCCTAACCCTAAACCGAACCCTATCCCTAAAGCTCACCCTAAACCTGACCCAAACATTAATCCAAACACCAAAACCTAACCCTAACACTAATACTAACCCTCAACCTAACCCTAACCTGATCCTAATCTTCACTCAAACACCTAACTCTAATATTTACCCTAACCCTAATCTTATCCTTCTCCCTAAACCTAAGCCTAACCCTAAAACTAAAACTAACCCTAAACTATTCCCTCACTCTAGCCAAAACCTACACCTAACCCTAAGCCTCAATCTAACCCTGACCCTAACCGAGAAACCGTAAAACATCAGCTTAACCGTAAACCTAACACTAACCCTCACACGAACCCTAACTCTTTCCCTAAACCGAAGCCTATCCCTAATCCTAACCCTAACCCTGACCTAAACGTAACCCTTACCCTAACCCTAAACTTAACCCTAACCTTAACTCTACCCTAACCCTAACCCTTACAATTACTCTAAAGCTGACCCTAACCCTACACCCTAACTCTAACTCGAAACCTAACCCTAACCTAGCCCTACCTTGGACCGTAAACCAAGCCTTAACCCTAACCTTCTCCCTACCCTAACCTAACCTTAAACCAAATTCTAATACTAAGCTTAGTCCTAACTCTAACCTTAACCCTAACCCTTACACTAACCCTCACTATTACCTGAAAATTCACCCTAACCCTAACCCTAACTCTAACTCTAACTCTAACCCTAACCATAGCACCTACCCTAAACCCTCACCTTAACTGTAAACCTAACCCTAAACCTCACCCTCACTCTAACCTCTAACCGTATCCCCAAATCTAAACCTAACGCTATCCCTAAACTTATTCCTAACCCTAACCCAAACACAAACACTAACCCTAATCTAACACTAACCCTAAACTTAACCCTACCCTAACCATAAACCTAACCCTAACGCCCTAAACCTAACTTCTAACACTAAGAATAATCCTCACCGTAATCCTAACCCTTTTCTTAACCCTCACCCTGAACCTAAACGTCACTCTAACCCTGAACCTAAATCTAACATTAACACTAAAAGTAAATCCTAACCCTAACCCGAACTCTAAACCTAACCTTAACACTAACCTCAAAACAAAATCAAACTCTAGCCCTAACCATAATAAGCCTCGCCCCATCCTAAATTTCATCCAACCCTAACCTTAACCCTAAACCTAAACCTAACCCAAACCCTAACCTTAAACCAAACTCTAACCATAACGCTACTCCACCTCTAACCCTAAAACTAAGCCTTACATTAGCCCTGAATCTAACCCCAGACCTAGTCCGAATTCTAACCGTAGACCTAATCCTAAAACTAACCCAAACTCTAACCTTGATCCTAAATAGAACACTAACTCTAATTCGAAACCTGAACCTAAACTGAAATCGTACGCTACACCTAACCCTAAACCTAACCCTAACTCTAATCCTAAACATAACACTTACCCTAAACCCTCACCTTAACTGTGAAACTAACCATAACCCTCACCCTAAACCCTAACAATATCCCCCAACCGTAACCCTATGGCTATCCCTAACCCGAACACTAACCTGAATCCCTAAGCCCTAACGATAACACTAACCCTAACGCAAACCCTAACCCCTAACACCAAAGCCTAACCCAAACCTTAACACTAACTCTCACCCGAACTCTAACACTAAACTTAAACCTAATCATAAACCTAACCCTAACCCAAAACTAAGCATGACCAGAACCACAATGACTAACCGGAACCCTCACCCAAACCCTAACCCTAAACTAAAACTGGAACCCCTAACACCTTACCATAACCAAAATCCTAACCCTAACCAAACCTAACCCTAAACCTCACCCTCACCCCAACCGCAACGCCTAACACCAACCGTGACCCTAACCCTAACCGTAACACTAAACTTAACCCTAACCTAAAACCTAAAACTAACCCTAAAGCTAAACAGAACCCGTCAACTTTACCCTAACACGAAACACAACCTTAACACTAACCTGAAAACTAAACCAAACCTTAGCCATAACCCTAACCCTAACCCTCACCCTCACCCTATCTTAAACTTCACCGTATCCCTAACCTAAAGCTCACCCTAACTCTAAACCTGTCCCTACCCCGAAACCTAACCCTAATCTTAACCTTGGCCCACCTCTAACCCTAAAACTAACCGTTACAATAACTCTGATCCTAACCCTCACCCTAAACCTAATCCTAATCCGAACCCTGACCGTAACCCTAACCTAACCTTAACCCTAAATTTAACCCCGCCATAAACTCAAACCTAACCCTCATTCCTAACAGTAACTCTAACCATAACCCTAAACTGAACCCTCACCTTTAACCAAAATTTCACCCTACCCATAACCCTAAACCTACCCTAACTTCATTGCAATCCTAACCTTAACCTAAATTAAACCTAACCCTGAACCTAACTCTAACCCTAACCCTAAACCTAACCCCAACCCTAACCCTGACCCTAACGTGAAACCTAACCCCTAACCCTAACCCTAACTCTCACACTTAACATAAACTTCACCCTAACCCTAACCCTAAAACTAAACATAATACTAAATCTCCCCCAACTCTGACCCTGACCCTAATCCTAACCATAAACCTAACCCTAACCCTAAACTTAACCCTAACCCTGTCCCGAACTCTATCTCTAACCCTAATCCTAACCTTAAAACTTACCCTACACACTCAGCTTCAATGGAAACCTAGCACTAACCCTCACACTAACATCTAAACCTAAACCCTACCCTTAACCTAAGCCTATCTCTAACCTTAACCTAGCCCTAAACCTAACCATGACTTAAACCTAACACTTACCCTAACCCTAAAACTAATCTTAACCCTAAAACTAATCCTAACCTTAACCCTAACCCTAACGCCTAATGCTGACGCTAAGCTCAACCCTCACCCTTAACTTAAACTTCACCCTAACCCTAACCCTAAACCGAACCCTATCCCTAAAGCTCACCCTAAACCTGACCCTAACATTAATCCAAACACCAAAACCTAACCCTAACACTAATACTAACCCTCAACCTAACCCTAACCTGATCCTAACCTTCACTCAAACACCTAACTCTAATATTTACCCTAACCCTAATCTTATCCTTCTCCCTAAACCTAAGCCTAACCCTAAAACTAACCCTAAACTATTCCCTCACTCTAGCCAAAACCTAAACCTAACCCTAAGCCTCAATCTAACCCTGACCCTAACCGAGAAACCGTAAAACATCAGCTTAACCGTAAACCTAACACTAACCCTCACACGAACCCTAACCCTTTCCCTAAACCTAAGCCTATCCCTAATCCTAACCCTAACCCTGACCTAAACGTAACCCTTACCCTAACCCTAAACTTAACCCTAACCTTAACTCTACCCTAACCCTAACCCTTACAATTACTCTAAAGCTGACCCTAACCCTACACCCTAACTCTAACTCTAAACCTAACCCTAACCTAGCCCTACCTTGGACCGTAAACCAAGCCTTAACCCTAACCTTCTCCCTACCCTAACCTAACCTTAAACCAAATTCTAATACTAAGCTTAGTCCTAACTCTAACCTTAACCCTAACCCTTACACTAACCCTCACTATTACCTGAAAATTCACCCTAACCCTAACCCTAACTCTAACTCTAACTCTAACCCTAACCATAGCACCTACCCTAAACCCTCACCTTAACTGTAAACCTAACCCTAAACCTCACCCTCACTCTAACCTCTAACCGTATCCCCAAATCTAAACCTAACGCTATCCCTAAACTTATTCCTAACCCTAACCCAAACACAAACACTAACCCTAATCTAACACTAACCCTAAACTTAACCCTACCCTAACCATAAACCTAACCCTAACGCCCTAAACCTAACTTCTAACACTAAGAATAATCCTCACCGTAATCCTAACCCTTTTCTTAACCCTCACCCTGAACCTAAACGTCACTCTAACCCTGAACCTAAATCTAACATTAACACTAAAAGTAAATCCTAACCCTAACCCGAACCCTAAACCTAACCTTAACACTAACCTCAAAACAAAATCAAACTCTAGCCCTAACCATAATAAGCCTCGCCCCATCCTAAATTTCATCCAACCCTAACCTTAACCCTAAACCTAAACCTAACCCAAACCCTAACCTTAAACCAAACTCTAACCATAACGCTACTCCACCTCTAACCCTAAAACTAAGCCTTACAGTAGCCCTGAATCTAACCCCAGACCTAGTCCGAATTCTAACCGTAGACCTAATCCTAAAACTAACCCAAACTCTAACCTTGATCCTAAATAGAACACTAACTCTAATTCGAAACCTGAACCTAAACTGAAATTTTACGCTACACCTAACCCTAAACCTAACCCTAACTCTAATCCTAAACATAACACTTACCCTAAACCCTCACCTTAACTGTGAAACTAACCATAACCCTCACCCTAAACCCTAACAATATCCCCCAACCATAACCCTATGGCTATCCCTAACCCGAACACTAACCTGAATCCCTAAGCCCTAACGATAACACTAACCCTAACGCAAACTCTAACCCCTAACACCAAAGCCTAACCCAAACCTTAACACTAACTCTCACCCTAACTCTAACAGTAAACTTAAACCTAATCATAAACCTAACCCTAACCCAAAACTAAGCATGACCAGAACCACAATGACTAACCGGAACCCTCACCCAAACCCTAACCCGAAACTAAAACTGGAACCCCTAACACCTTACCATAACCAAAATCCTAACCTTAACCAAACCTAACCCTAAACATCACCCTCACCCCAACCTCAACGCCTAACACCAACCGTGACCCTAACCCTAACCGTAACACTAAACTTAACCCTAACCTAAAACCTAAAACTAACCCTAAAGCTAAACAGAACCCGTCAACTTTACCCTAACACGAAACACAACCTTAACACTAACCTGAAAACTAAACCAAACCTTAGCCCTAACCCTAACCCTAACCCTCACCCTCACCCTATCTTAAACTTCACCGTATCCCTAACCTAAAGCTCACCCTAACTCTAAACCTGTCCCTACCCCGAAACCTAACCCTAATCTTAACCTTGGCCCACCTCTAACCCTAAAACTAACCGTTACAATAACTCTGATCCTAACCCTCACCCTAAACCTAATCCTAATCCGAACCCTGACCGTAACCCTAACCTAACCTTAACCCTAACTTTAACCCCGCCATAAACTCAAACCTAACCCTCATTCCTAACAGTAACTCTAACCATAACCCTAAACTGAACCCTCACCTTTAACCAAAATTTCACCCTACCCATAACCCTAAACCTACCCTAACTTCATTGCAATCCTAACCTTAACCTAAATTAAACCTAACCCTGAACCTAACTCTAACCCTAACCCTAAACCTAACCCCAACCCTAACCCTGACCCTAACGTGAAACCTAACCCCTAACCCTAACCCTAACTCTCACACTTAACATAAACTTCACCCTAACCCTAACCCTAAAACTAAACATAATACTAAATCTCCCCCAACTCTGACCCTGACCCTAATCCTAACCATAAACCTAACCCTAACCCTAAACTTAACCCTAACCCTGTCCCGAACTCTATCTCTAACCCTAATCCTAACCTTAAAACTTACCCTACACACTCAGCTTCAATGGAAACCTAGCACTAACCCTCACACTAACATCTAAACCTAAACCCTACCCTTAACCTAAGCCTATCTCTAACCTTAACCTAGCCCTAAACCTAACCATGACTTAAACCTAACACTTACCCTAACCCTAAAACTAATCTTAACCCTAAAACTAATCCTAACCTTAACCCTAACCCTAACGCCTAATGCTGACGCTAAGCTCAACCCTCACCCTTAACTTAAACTTCACCCTAACCCTAACCCTAAACCGAACCCTATCCCTAAAGCTCACCCTAAACCTGACCCTAACATTAATCCAAACACCAAAACCTAACCCTAACACTAATACTAACCCTCAACCTAACCCTAACCTGATCCTAACCTTCACTCAAAAACCTAACTCTAATATTTACCCTAACCCTAATCTTATCCTTCTCCCTAAACCTAAGCCTAACCCTAAAACTAACCCTAAACTATTCCCTCACTCTAGCCAAAACCTAAACCTAACCCTAAGCCTCAATCTAACCCTGACCCTAACCGAGAAACCGTAAAACATCAGCTTAACCGTAAACCTAACACTAACCCTCACACGAACCCTAACCCTTTCCCTAAACCTAAGCCTATCCCTAATCCTAACCCTAACCCTGACCTAAACGTAACCCTTACCCTAACCCTAAACTTAACCCTAACCTTAACTCTACCCTAACCCTAACCCTTACAATTACTCTAAAGCTGACCCTAACCCTACACCCTAACTCTAACTCTAAACCTAACCCTAACCTAGCCCTACCTTGGACCGTAAACCAAGCCTTAACCCTAACCTTCTCCCTAGCCTAACCTAACCTTAAACCAAATTCTAATACTAAGCTTAGTCCTAACTCTAACCTTAACCCTAACCCTTACACTAACCCTCACTATTACCTGAAAATTCACCCTAACCCTAACCCTAACTCTAACTCTAACTCTAACCCTAACCATAGCACCTACCCTAAACCCTCACCTTAACTGTAAACCTAACCCTAAACCTCACCCTCACTCTAACCTCTAACCGTATCCCCAAATCTAAACCTAACGCTATCCCTAAACTTATTCCTAACCCTAACCCAAACACAAACACTAACCCTAATCTAACACTAACCCTAAACTTAACCCTACCCTAACCATAAACCTAACCCTAACGCCCTAAACCTAACTTCTAACACTAAGAATAATCCTCACCGTAATCCTAACCCTTTTCTTAACCCTCACCCTGAACCTAAACGTCACTCTAACCCTGAACCTAAATCTAACATTAACACTAAAAGTAAATCCTAACCCTAACCCGAACCCTAAACCTAACCTTAACACTAACCTCAAAACAAAATCAAACTCTAGCCCTAACCATAATAAGCCTCGCCCCATCCTAAATTTCATCCAACCCTAACCTTAACCCTAAACCTAAACCTAACCCAAACCCTAACCTTAAACCAAACTCTAACCATAACGCTACTCCACCTCTAACCCTAAAACTAAGCCTTACAGTAGCCCTGAATCTAACCCCAGACCTAGTCCGAATTCTAACCGTAGACCTAATCCTAAAACTAACCCAAACTCTAACCTTGATCCTAAATAGAACACTAACTCTAATTCGAAACCTGAACCTAAACTGAAATTTTACGCTACACCTAACCCTAAACCTAACCCTAACTCTAATCCTAAACATAACACTTACCCTAAACCCTCACCTTAACTGTGAAACTAACCATAACCCTCACCCTAAACCCTAACAATATCCCCCAACCATAACCCTATGGCTATCCCTAACCCGAACACTAACCTGAATCCCTAAGCCCTAACGATAACACTAACCCTAACGCAAACTCTAACCCCTAACACCAAAGCCTAACCCAAACCTTAACACTAACTCTCACCCTAACTCTAACAGTAAACTTAAACCTAATCATAAACCTAACCCTAACCCAAAACTAAGCATGACCAGAACCACAATGACTAACCGGAACCCTCACCCAAACCCTAACCCGAAACTAAAACTGGAACCCCTAACACCTTACTATAACCAAAATCCTAACCTTAACCAAACCTAACCCTAAACATCACCCTCACCCCAACCTCAACGCCTAACACCAACCGTGACCCTAACCCTAACCGTAACACTAAACTTAACCCTAACCTAAAACCTAAAACTAACCCTAAAGCTAAACAGAACCCGTCAACTTTACCCTAACACGAAACACAACCTTAACACTAACCTGAAAACTAAACCAAACCTTAGCCCTAACCCTAACCCTAACCCTCACCCTCACCCTATCTTAAACTTCACCGTATCCCTAACCTAAAGCTCACCCTAACTCTAAACCTGTCCCTACCCCGAAACCTAACCCTAATCTTAACCTTGGCCCACCTCTAACCCTAAAACTAACCGTTACAATAACTCTGATCCTAACCCTCACCCTAAACCTAATCCTAATCCGAACCCTGACCGTAACCCTAACCTAACCTTAACCCTAACTTTAACCCCGCCATAAACTCAAACCTAACCCTCATTCCTAACAGTAACTCTAACCATAACCCTAAACTGAACCCTCACCTTTAACCAAAATTTCACCCTACCCATAACCCTAAACCTACCCTAACTTCATTGCAATCCTAACCTTAACCTAAATTAAACCTAACCCTGAACCTAACTCTAACCCTAACCCTAAACCTAACCCCAACCCTAACCCTGACCCTAACGTGAAACCTAACCCCTAACCCTAACCCTAACTCTCACACTTAACATAAACTTCACCCTAACCCTAACCCTAAAACTAAACATAATACTAAATCTCCCCCAACTCTGACCCTGACCCTAATCCTAACCATAAACCTAACCCTAACCCTAAACTTAACCCTAACCCTGTCCCGAACTCTATCTCTAACCCTAATCCTAACCTTAAAACTTACCCTACACACTCAGCTTCAATGGAAACCTAGCACTAACCCTCACACTAACATCTAAACCTAAACCCTACCCTTAACCTAAGCCTATCTCTAACCTTAACCTAGCCCTAAACCTAACCATGACTTAAACCTAACACTTACCCTAACCCTAAAACTAATCTTAACCCTAAAACTAATCCTAACCTTAACCCTAACCCTAACGCCTAATGCTGACGCTAAGCTCAACCCTCACCCTTAACTTAAACTTCACCCTAACCCTAACCCTAAACCGAACCCTATCCCTAAAGCTCACCCTAAACCTGACCCTAACATTAATCCAAACACCAACACCTAACCCTAACACTAATACTAACCCTCAACCTAACCCTAACCTGATCCTAACCTTCACTCAAACACCTAACTCTAATATTTACCCTAACCCTAATCTTATCCTTCTCCCTAAACCTAAGCCTAACCCTAAAACTAAAACTAACCCTAAACTATTCCCTCACTCTAGCCAAAACCTAAACCTAACCCTAAGCCTCAATCTAACCCTGACCCTAACCGAGAAACCGTAAAACATCAGCTTAACCGTAAACCTAACACTAACCCTCACACGAACCCTAACCCTTTCCCTAAACCTAAGCCTATCCCTAATCCTAACCCTAACCCTGACCTAAACGTAACCCTTACCCTAACCCTAAACTTAACCCTAACCTTAACTCTACCCTAACCCTAACCCTTACAATTACTCTAAAGCTGACCCTAACCCTACACCCTAACTCTAACTCTAAACCTAACCCTAACCTAGCCCTACCTTGGACCGTAAACCAAGCCTTAACCCTAACCTTCTCCCTACCCTAACCTAACCTTAAACCAAATTCTAATACTAAGCTTAGTCCTAACTCTAACCTTAACCCTAACCCTTACACTAACCCTCACTATTACCTGAAAATTCACCCTAACCCTAACCCTAACTCTAACTCTAACTCTAACCCTAACCATAGCACCTACCCTAAACCCTCACCTTAACTGTAAACCTAACCCTAAACCTCACCCTCACTCTAACCTCTAACCGTATCCCCAAATCTAAACCTAACGCTATCCCTAAACTTATTCCTAACCCTAACCCAAACACAAACACTAACCCTAATCTAACACTAACCCTAAACTTAACCCTACCCTAACCATAAACCTAACCCTAACGCCCTAAACCTAACTTCTAACACTAAGAATAATCCTCACCGTAATCCTAACCCTTTTCTTAACCCTCACCCTGAACCTAAACGTCACTCTAACCCTGAACCTAAATCTAACATTAACACTAAAAGTAAATCCTAACCCTAACCCGAACCCTAAACCTAACCTTAACACTAACCTCAAAACAAAATCAAACTCTAGCCCTAACCATAATAAGCCTCGCCCCATCCTAAATTTCATCCAACCCTAACCTTAACCCTAAACCTAAACCTAACCCAAACCCTAACCTTAAACCAAACTCTAACCATAACGCTACTCCACCTCTAACCCTAAAACTAAGCCTTACAGTAGCCCTGAATCTAACCCCAGACCTAGTCCGAATTCTAACCGTAGACCTAATCCTAAAACTAACCCAAACTCTAACCTTGATCCTAAATAGAACACTAACTCTAATTCGAAACCTGAACCTAAACTGAAATTTTACGCTACACCTAACCCTAAACCTAACCCTAACTCTAATCCTAAACATAACACTTACCCTAAACCCTCACCTTAACTGTGAAACTAACCATAACCCTCACCCTAAACCCTAACAATATCCCCCAACCATAACCCTATGGCTATCCCTAACCCGAACACTAACCTGAATCCCTAAGCCCTAACGATAACACTAACCCTAACGCAAACCCTAACCCCTAACACCAAAGCCTAACCCAAACCTTAACACTAACTCTCACCCGAACTCTAACACTAAACTTAAACCTAATCATAAACCTAACCCTAACCCAAAACTAAGCATGACCAGAACCACAATGACTAACCGGAACCCTCACCCAAACCCTAACCCTAAACTAAAACTGGAACCCCTAACACCTTACCATAACCAAAATCCTAACCCTAACCAAACCTAACCCTAAACCTCACCCTCACCCCAACCGCAACGCCTAACACCAACCGTGACCCTAACCCTAACCGTAACACTAAACTTAACCCTAACCTAAAACCTAAAACTAACCCTAAAGCTAAACAGAACCCGTCAACTTTACCCTAACACGAAACACAACCTTAACACTAACCTGAAAACTAAACCAAACCTTAGCCATAACCCTAACCCTAACCCTCACCCTCACCCTATCTTAAACTTCACCGTATCCCTAACCTAAAGCTCACCCTAACTCTAAACCTGTCCCTACCCCGAAACCTAACCCTAATCTTAACCTTGGCCCACCTCTAACCCTAAAACTAACCGTTACAATAACTCTGATCCTAACCCTCACCCTAAACCTAATCCTAATCCTAACCCTGACCGTAACCCTAACCTAACCTTAACCCTAACTTTAACCCCGCCATAAACTCAAACCTAACCCTCATTCCTAACAGTAACTCTAACCATAACCCTAAACTGAACCCTCACCTTTAACCAAAATTTCACCCTACCCATAACCCTAAACCTACCCTAACTTCATTGCAATCCTAACCTTAACCTAAATTAAACCTAACCCTGAACCTAACTCTAACCCTAACCCTAAACCTAACCCCAAGCCTAACCCTGACCCTATCGTGAAACCTAACCCCTAACCCTAACCCTAACTCTCACACTTAACATAAACTTCACCCTAACCCTAACCCTAAAACTAAACATAATACTAAATCTCCCCCAACTCTGACCCTGACCCTAATCCTAACCATAAACCTAACCCTAACCCTAAACTTAACCCTAACCCTGTCCCGAACTCTATCTCTAACCCTAATCCTAACCTTAAAACTTACCCTACACACTCAGCTTCAATGGAAACCTAGCACTAACCCTCACACTAACATCTAAACCTAAACCCTACCCTTAACCTAAGCCTATCTCTAACCTTAACCTAGCCCTAAACCTAACCATGACTTAAACCTAACACTTACCCTAACCCTAAAACTAATCTTAACCCTAAAACTAATCCTAACCTTAACCCTAACCCTAACGCCTAATGCTGACGCTAAGCTCAACCCTCACCCTTAACTTAAACTTCACCCTAACCCTAACCCTAAACCGAACCCTATCCCTAAAGCTCACCCTAAACCTGACCCTAACATTAATCCAAACACCAAAACCTAACCCTAACACTAATACTAACCCTCAACCTAACCCTAACCTGATCCTAACCTTCACTCAAACACCTAACTCTAATATTTACCCTAACCCTAATCTTATCCTTCTCCCTAAACCTAAGCCTAACCCTAAAACTAAAACTAACCCTAAACTATTTCGTCACTCTAGCCAAAACCTAAACCTAACCCTAAGCCTCAATCTAACCCTGACCCTAACCGAGAAACCGTAAAACATCAGCTTAACCGTAAACCTAACACTAACCCTCACACGAACCCTAACCCTTTCCCTAAACCTAAGCCTATCCCTAATCCTAACCCTAACCCTGACCTAAACGTAACCCTTACCCTAACCCTAAACTTAACCCTAACCTTAACTCTACCCTAACCCTAACCCTTACAATTACTCTAAAGCTGACCCTAACCCTACACCCTAACTCTAACTCTAAACCTAACCCTAACCTAGCCCTACCTTGGACCGTAAACCAAGCCTTAACCCTAACCTTCTCCCTACCCTAACCTAACCTTAAACCAAATTCTAATACTAAGCTTAGTCCTAACTCTAACCTTAACCCTAACCCTTACACTAACCCTCACTATTACCTGAAAATTCACCCTAACCCTAACCCTAACTCTAACTCTAACCCTAACCATAGCACCTACCCTAAACCCTCACCTTAACTGTAAACCTAACCCTAAACCTCACCCTCACTCTAACCTCTAACCGTATCCCCAAATCTAAACCTAACGCTATCCCTAAACTTATTCCTAACCCTAACCCAAACACAAACACTAACCCTAATCTAACACTAACCCTAAACTTAACCCTACCCTAACCATAAACCTAACCCTAACGCCCTAAACCTAACTTCTAACACTAAGAATAATCCTCACCGTAATCCTAACCCTTTTCTTAACCCTCACCCTGAACCTAAACGTCACTCTAACCCTGAACCTAAATCTAACATTAACACTAAAAGTAAATCCTAACCCTAACCCGAACCCTAAACCTAACCTTAACACTAACCTCAAAACAAAATCAAACTCTAGCCCTAACCATAATAAGCCTCGCCCCATCCTAAATTTCATCCAACCCTAACCTTAACCCTAAACCTAAACCTAACCCAAACCCTAACCTTAAACCAAACTCTAACCATAACGCTACTCCACCTCTAACCCTAAAACTAAGCCTTACATTAGCCCTGAATCTAACCCCAGACCTAGTCCGAATTCTAACCGTAGACCTAATCCTAAAACTAACCCAAACTCTAACCTTGATACTAAATAGAACACTAACTCTAATTCGAAACCTGAACCTAAACTGAAATCTTACGCTACACCTAACCCTAAACCTAACCCTAACTCTAATCCTAAACATAACACTTACCCTAAACCCTCACCTTAACTGTGAAACTAACCATAACCCTCACCCTAAACCCTAACAATATCCCTCAACCATAACCCTATGGCTATCCCTAACCCGAACACTAACCTGAATCCCTAAGCCCTAACGATAACACTAACCCTAACGCAAACCCTAACCCCCTAACACCAAAGCCTAACCCAAACCTTAACACTAACTCTCACCCGAACTCTAACACTAAACTTAAACCTAATCATAAACCTAACCCTAACCCAAAACTAAGCATGACCAGAACCACAATGACTAACCGGAACCCTCACCCAAACCCTAACCCTAAACTAAAACTGGAACCCCTAACACCTTACCATAACCAAAATCCTAACACTAACCAAACCTAACCCTAAACCTCACCCTCACCCCAACCGCAACGCCTAACACCAACCGTGACCCTAACCCTAACCGTAACACTAAACTTAACCCTAACCCAAAACGTAAAACTAACCCTAAAGCTAAACAGAACCCGTCAACTTTACCCTAACACGAAACACAACCTTAACACTAACCTGAAAACTAAACCAAACCTTAGCCCTAACCCTAACCCTAACCCTCACCCTCACCCTATCTTAAACTTCACCGTATCCCTAACCTAAAGCTCACCCTAACTCTAAACCTGTCCCTACCCCGAAACCTAACCCTAATCTTAACCTTGGCCCACCTCTAACCCTAAAACTAACCGTTACAATAACTCTGATCCTAACCCTCACCCTAAACCTAATCCTAATCCGAACCCTGACCGTAACCCTAACCTAACCTTAACCCGAACTTTAACCCCGCCATAAACTCAAACCTAACCCTCATTCCTAACAGTAACTCTAACCATAACCCTAAACTGAACCCTCACCTTTAACCAAAATTTCACCCTACCCATAACCCTAAACCTACCCTAACTTCATTGCAATCCTAACCTTAACCTAAATTAAACCTAACCCTGAACCTAACTCTAACCCTAACCCTAAACCTAACCCCAACCCTAACCCTGACCCTAACGTGAAACCTAACCCCTAACCCTAACCCTAACTCTCACACTTAACATAAACTTCACCCTAACCCTAACCCTAAAACTAAACATAATACTAAATCTCCCCCAACTCTGACCCTGACCCTAATCCTAACCATAAACCTAACCCTAACCCTAAACTTAACCCTAACCCTGTCCCGAACTCTATCTCTAACCCTAATCCTAACCTTAAAACTTACCCTACACACTCAGCTTCAATGGAAACCTAGCACTAACCCTCACACTAACATCTAAACCTAAACCCTACCCTTAACCTAAGCCTATCTCTAACCTTAACCTAGCCCTAAACCTAACCATGACTTAAACCTAACACTTACCCTAACCCTAAAACTAATCTTAACCCTAAAACTAATCCTAACCTTAACCCTAACCCTAACGCCTAATGCTGACGCTAAGCTCAACCCTCACCCTTAACTTAAACTTCACCCTAACCCTAACCCTAAACCGAACCCTATCCCTAAAGCTCACCCTAAACCTGACCCTAACATTAATCCAAACACCAAAACCTAACCCTAACACTAATACTAACCCTCAACCTAACCCTAACCTGATCCTAACCTTCACTCAAACACCTAACTCTAATATTTACCCTAACCCTAATCTTATCCTTCTCCCTAAACCTAAGCCTAACCCTAAAACTAACCCTAGACTATTCCCTCACTCTAGCCAAAACCTAAACCTAACCCTAAGCCTCAATCTAACCCTGACCCTAACCGAGAAACCGTAAAACATCAGCTTAACCGTAAACCTAACACTAACCCTCACACGAACCCTAACCCTTTCCCTAAACCTAAGCCTATCCCTAATCCTAACCCTAACCCTGACCTAAACGTAACCCTTACCCTAACCCTAAACTTAACCCTAACCTTAACTCTACCCTAACCCTAACCCTTACAATTACTCTAAAGCTGACCCTAACCCTACACCCTAACTCTAACTCGAAACCTAACCCTAACCTAGCCCTACCTTGGACCGTAAACCAAGCCTTAACCCTAACCTTCTCCCTACCCTAACCTAACCTTAAACCAAATTCTAATACTAAGCTTAGTCCTAACTCTAACCTTAACCCTAACCCTTACACTAACCCTCACTATTACCTGAAAATTCACCCTAACCCTAACCCTAACTCTAACTCTAACTCTAACCCTAACCATAGCACCTACCCTAAACCCTCACCTTAACTGTAAACCTAACCCTAAACCTCACCCTCACTCTAACCTCTAACCGTATCCCCAAATCTAAACCTAACGCTATCCCTAAACTTATTCCTAACCCTAACCCAAACACAAACACTAACCCTAATCTAACACTAACCCTAAACTTAACCCTACCCTAACCATAAACCTAACCCTAACGCCCTAAACCTAACTTCTAACACTAAGAATAATCCTCACCGTAATCCTAACCCTTTTCTTAACCCTCACCCTGAACCTAAACGTCACTCTAACCCTGAACCTAAATCTAACATTAACACTAAAAGTAAATCCTAACCCTAACCCGAACCCTAAACCTAACCTTAACACTAACCTCAAAACAAAATCAAACTCTAGCCCTAACCATAATAAGCCTCGCCCCATCCTAAATTTCATCCAACCCTAACCTTAACCCTAAACCTAAACCTAACCCAAACCCTAACCAATACTATCTCTCTATG